>NC_056733.1:1943098803-1943103803 GCF_019279795.1 Protopterus annectens | reverse complement strand
TGTATGTGAATGAGCCATAAACCATTCCTCTGGAAACACACACACAACACTCAGTCACACACAACTTTACATTTAACAGGACTAGGTATACAAATGTTAGATGAATACTGATTTGTACTATCATGTTAAACAGTTATCACAAGCACCACAGACACTATAGAGCTGAGGACTACCAAAAGCAAATGTCTACAGTGATTGACATTGGCACATCATGTGATATTGGCCAACTGGATGTGTGGTGGGTGGAAAAGGCCTCATGATAGCAATGTCTTTGTCACCGTCTGTCTCTCTCTTCCCCACATCTGTGTATGTGTATGTTTGACCTATTATAATGTGTTGGCTTTGGATATGTGTGAGTATTCCTATCCAACATGTGTGCAAAACATGAATGGTGTGCAGTGTGGTGTGTGTGTGCACAGACATCTGCAATGGACAGATATGTATTGTCCACTGTTGTTCTCAGACATGGGCTTCATTTCTCAATGTAGGAGCATGCCCAGTATGACCTTCGGTATTAAGTGTGTGAATCTATTCCAGGTAGGTTGTACTCAAGTGCAGGATTTTGTGTTCTACACCTACAGCTAACAACCTGTTTCTGCAGGATATCTGTAGAAAGGTTGACAATATAGAGTCACAATGGGCGAAAGATAGTGGGATACTGTAACTATTGTGTCTGTGTTGCTTGTGTTACATGGTTGGTGTTAGCAGAGATATTCGGACATATGTACTGCTTTACACTGTGATGTATTATGTCATCAAATACTGACAGATATACTTATTTGCTCACAGTTATTTCCTGGGAAATACAAGATGAATGAAGCTGTGTCCAGTATTGTGGTCTGCTGCCTACATATTCTTGTATGCCATTCTGGAATGGTAGCTGCAAACACTTGCTGATGGGTCTGTGTAAATGGTCCAGCACCTTGGTACTGTGGTGGCTGAGGATTTCCTGCTTGTACATCTATTGACGTAACAGAATGGCCATATCCTGCTATGGCCATATCTCTCAGCTGTACAGATTCACCCAGGTTACTCAGAGGCAGGGCTCATATATCTGGTCAGTTCCCCTTTACATTGTGGTTTACAAGCAGGTTTGTAGCCACCCATTACTGGGTTTGCAGGCGGGGGTAGTATAGGGACATAGAGTTTCAGACTTCACACACTCCATGGCGTCCATGCTTCCACACCCCCCACTCTGTTATTCTATCCTCTTCCTAACTTTATGCAATTGATATCTGAGAAGTATCCCTATAGTTGTCCCTTCCTCCCAGCAGTATTTAAAGGGTTTTCCACAGTTCATGCAGTAGGACATGGTGGCCATGCTACTGGGATTTGTCAACATGGCCTTGCATTTGTGTTCTGTGGATTGTGTTACGTTGTTAATTGGGACCCCATAAGATAACATACATTGGCAGTATGGGTGAGGCACAGGCCTCTGACAGAGGACTGTAGGGCATTTGGTAGTGATGCAGGCCATCTGTAGCAGGCCAGTGCATTCTGTCACTCCTAAAGTCCTAGGCTGTAGTGTGAACCATTGTATTCCCCTGGGGTGACAGGGTAAGTGTGTGAGGTGTTAATGGCAATAGTTCCTGTCCATATTAATCCATTGTTCTGGATGCTGGCAGGGTGCTACTTACAGCTAGGGACACACATGCATGGGACACCACTTCAGCATGCTGCATTCTGTGGGAATTCCCATACAGAAGTGGTGGTTATACTGTACTCATTCCCAACAGCAGGGGTATTACTTGTGATAAACCTGTGGCTGATGGTGGGGTGAGCTGAGTGCATGTGTGATATGGAAGCTTCTTGCAGCTGACTCACAGATATACCTGGGACATTCCCCTTATGCTGGCTTTGTGAGGACATAGGCAGTCTCTCATTACTTCATAACTGTGCCTTTTGTGGTTTGCCAGTAACTGGCCAGACTACATCAGTATCCCATACTACACAGACAACTAATAGCTAACCTGTATGTGAAATTCCAAAGGTGTGTGCAGGTGACAGTTAAATTTTATGTACTCTGTCTAGGGTAATTCCACGTGTGTACTGTGTGTATGTCTGGGCCCGGATCCATGGCATGTCCATCTTTCAGATGGTGACAGATATTGACATCTGAACAGTAAGTATGGATGACTGGGTCTTGCTGGGATGCATTGTGGTTGGCACTGCAGTTGTCAGAACATGGCCCTGTCAACAGTACTGGCCATAGACCACCAAGGCACAACCCTCCATGCCTACATGCTGACCACTTCCACACAATATACAACACACAACAAACTAACAGACAGACCCCTGAATATTGTACACATGCAACAATCTATCCTGTAAATTGGGTCAGCTCAGTCAAGCTGTGCTCCACTGTTATTAAACTCACATGTACATGTCACTGCATTTCTACATAGGATTGTGGGGGGCACACCTGACAACTGTACACACTTGCTATGACTTTACTGGTATTTCAGGTACTCTGTTGGCTTCCATTTTGTTTTGTATTCTGACCTATCATGCAGACTAGAGGCATATCAGTAGAGTACAGATCTTAGGTTTTATTGACCTACATTTCAGTTTCAGACCTCTTACCCTTCAGAACTAACATACAACTCCCTGACCTGTTGTAGTCTGTCTGTGTAGGACTGGGGGCGCGGTTCTTCATCGCCATCAATTGGAGGCTTTAACACAGCCTTTCTTTATGGTCATCTACACCTGTCCTGCTGGCTGAGGTTTTTGTTGGGTATGTCAGCCTCACTGACATGCATGTGTGTGTCCTATAGACAAACATTTGGGCCACCACATGTACTGCATTGGAATTTGTCACCTTGTCTAGTACTGCCTACTTTGTTGACACCAGTATTTGTTATGGATTTCATGCTGCCCATATAGGTGCCTACTATCTGCTGCCATCCCATTCAACCACCCTATTCCCTTACATGCTCACATCCATACCATAGATACAACTAGCAGATCATACTTTTCCATTCAGCAATTGAAAGGAAGAGTGACTTACCTTGTGGCTGTGCCAGTATTGAGGATGGTGCTGGAGGGCTGACTGTGTCGGATGCACATAATATACTCCCTTTACATGGTAAAGCACAGGTAGTGTCATGTTTGGAATCCCTTTTACTGTATGTGTGAGTCAGAGAAAGATGTCACTCCCTTTGTTCCTACCATCTCAGTGTATGTGCTATGCGTTGTCTCTTTGCCAAAGCCTGGGCATACTGGGCACTCCTCCTTCTGCCTACATGGGCAGGCTCAGGTTGTTTCTCCTCCGAGTCACTCTGTGATTATGCTGGCCTTGGCAATGGTGGGGTGCTGTGTGGCCCTGCCCCATGCTCTCCCTGCTGCAGCTGTTTCCGCAGGATCATATTGTGTAACATGGCACATACAATGAAAATTTGTGTACATGTAGATGGAGAGTACTGCAAGGCTCCATCGGATATGTCCTGGCACCAGAACCATGACTTGAGCATCCCAAACACAAGCTCTGTTATGATTCTGGTTTGTCCGTGTGCCTTATTATGGAGTTCTTGTTCGGGTGTGTGTGCATTTCTGATGGGTGTCATCAGTCAAGGCTCCATTCTCTAACCAGCATCCCCCACTAGATGGCCATATGGGATGTTCCCACTGGCAAATCTCTGGTACAACTGTGTCATATGCCAGATGTGGGTGTCGTGATAGCTTCTAGGGCTGCCAGCACACACATTCATGATAATGCCCTGGGCATCACACATGACCTGGCACTTGATGGAGGGGAAGTCCTTGCAGTTTATGTAGACCCTACCCCGCTTACCAGGTGATGCTTTGATGTGTATGTGTGTGCAGTCCATAGCACCCACTGCCTCAGGGTATTCTGCTATTTTGTGGAAGAGGCTCATATTGCTGGTCAATGCCTCATGGGTGTTGAGGAAATATATGTGCTCACCAGCATGTGCTGACATGGCATCCAGGAACTGGTGGAGTAACCTGGATGCTGATGCCTGTGAGAGCCCCATGGTTTCCCCAGTTGACCTTTGGAAGGTACCGGTGGCTGGTATTCTTATGCCTACACATACCTTGGTATCCAGTGGGATGGGTTCCCCTCTATTGGTTCTTTGTGTGAGACGTGGCCAGCACAGCTCAACAATTTGATGTAGAAGGTCCCTGTCCACCCTATAGGACTCCACGATCTCCAGCTCATGTAGCCCCTGGTAGATTACCCTGGGTCTGTACACTCTTCTCCTTCTCCTCACTGTGGGTTGGTCATCAGTATTCACATCCTCACCACCCTCTGCCTCTTCCACATATTGATGTATGAGAGCAACAGCAGCCCCTAACATTTTGTTAGTTTTGTCAGGTAAAATTTCCTCATCTGTGTACATCGGGGGTGTAGAGTTTGTGGGAAAAAACAGACTGGATGGTGTTTTCATAGTTTATAGTAGTGTGCTGGGCTGGGCTGCTGCCTGTGTAGTTGGCTGATTCTGTTACATTTCACCTGCCAGCTATGCTAGTTATCCTTGATTGCCTTTCTACTGTTGTTTTCAATTCCCATTGCCTTCTCTTTTAAGCCCCGAGGTGCGTCGCAAATACCCAGTACTCAGATGTGAACAGAGCTGCTATTTCCTTTGTTTTTTTTTTTTTTGTTTGTTTAAAACCCAGTGCACAGCGCGCACAACCATTTAGGCAATGTAAACACTGCTAGGCAGCCTCAGACACACATCCCTTCCTTGGATGTGCTTAGCTAAGTCAAACACAGGGCGCAGAGCTTCAATAAGCTTACAGCATGCATGACACTCCCCCTTATGAGGTCATCTACCTCTTATGCTTACACCATGGCGTTGCTGCACCTACACGGTTGGGTGCAAGCTAACACTGAGGGGATATCTGTGATTCAGTATAAATCCCCTCATTTGCATACAAATGACTGCTAATGCATGGTTAAAAAATTGACACTCAGCCTTCCCCCTTAGCAACCACTATTCCATGGTATTGTTGTCTTATGCATGCCACTGACTATTATGGCA
>NC_056733.1:1943089350-1943094350 GCF_019279795.1 Protopterus annectens | reverse complement strand
TCCCATGAGCCCCCAAATGGAAACAGTGGGACTGAGGTCCCCACCCATGGCCAGTCACCACTGCACCTTCGCGTCCCCATAGGTGGCTGTGTTGGTGGTTGAGCAGGAGGGGGCAGGCTGACCCTCTAAATGCACCATGCAGCCCTGAAGCTGGCATAGCAGATCTCCAAACTCCCTTCGGAGTTCGCTACACACCAATCCCCAAACCTGACTTCAGGTGATAGGATCCTGTCCTCGCCCACTCCCAGGGGAAGTACGAGCCCCATCCCCTGAAGAGGTTCCACCCAAAGGTGGTGCAGAACCAGTGAACAAGGAGGTCCCGTGGTGGGTTCCAGGCATGCTGGAGCCCAGTGCCATGGCCAGATGAGGTGGGAGAGGTGGGTCCGCTGGGACCAGCCTTCCCATACATGCTATGGTGTTGCAGTTGTAAAACATATGTGGGTTAGTAATAACACAATCCAGGATTAGTTATAACAGCATGCATAGATATTCCCATAACCCAAAACACCAGATTTGGAACAGTTGCATAGCAATCAGAACACATCTACTATATATGGAACCACAGTGGCCATTACAATAGCATGCAGGTTACATTGATAGCAACAGGCCACCAATGATAGTATTTTAACATGGAACATTAAAAGAAACACATTTCAATGTTTATTGAACAATAGGACATATGCCCCAACAGTAGGTCTGGTGTAAACATACCGACTGAATTGTGCATTTAGATTATTGTTGCAGATATGATGGTGGTGAGAGATGTCAATTAACTTATATATCCTTGTAGTACTCACAACTTTAATGATCATTGCTCTGATCATTAAGATAGAGGTATTATTACAATACCCTATGGCTTTGGTTTGGGCAGTGGTATGTTTGTGCACAGTGTATACTTCAACTGTCTTATAGCTAAATTCTTACATCTCTTACCTAGTAGACCTGTGGAGGGAATGTTTATTAACACTACCTGACTGTTTCTACACATATTCCCAGATTCAAAGTTAATATTATGCACATACCTCTCAATCTCTTAATGCACACACTCTGGACAAAGCTTGACAACATGGGAGTACAAATAGGGACATGTTTTAAATATTGCTGTCATAAACTTGGAGAGTTGCATGAGTGACAGGATTTGTTTTAATATATATTTTATGAAGGTTTTGAGGTCTGAAAATCAAATGTATGTCATTATTTTGTGACTACAATTCTGAGATCATCCCACTGATTTGCCAGGGGGACAGAGGAACAGGCGGGAAATATGGGCCAGTTAACTGGACATTCTGAAAAATCTGTACATTTGAGAGGTATGATTATGCATACAGCTTACTACCACTCCCAGGATTCGAACCATGGCTGTGTCTGCTTAAAATACAACAATTTAAGTCATGGTAGTGTGCTATTTGGATATTGCTGTCTATCTCTTCAGTTTTTTCTAAGTCTCTCTTTGTTGTTAATACTGAACCTGTTATTTTATCAACTTTCTGCTTTGTGGGACAATTGTCCCATTTGGCTTTGTCCACATTCCTTACTCTGATGGTTTTGGAGGTGTGCACTATGTGCTTATGCTACCTGTGTTATCCTAATAACTTTTAGCTTGGCATCATACCTCTCAACCTCTTAGCAAAATATCTGGATAAAGCCTAAAATGATGGTGGGACAAATAGGGACAGATTTTAAATATTGCTCTTACAAACTAAAAAGTTGATAGAATAATAGGTTTTATACTAGCATGAATTTTCTGAAGGCTGTTTGGAGTCTTAAACACAAATGTTTTGTCATTATTTAATCCTCAGTTATTTGCCAGAAAGGTACAGACTTTAGGGGGGGAACACACCAAAAATATGAGGCAAAAATCTGGGCATTCTGCAAAAATCTGTACAGTTGAGAGGTATGCTTGCTATGGATGATTATCCCTTATGCCTTTGACCACAGATTTGTTTTCCTGACAAGTTGGGGGTGTTACGAGCATTCTCACTCATTTTAATTGCCAAAAGGCAATTCTGGAGGGCAGGAGGCACGTGTATTTTTAAAGCTCTGCTCTCAGACACACCCCTTGCGCTCATACATGGAACCATATCTGTTTTAGAGCATGGCAGCATGCCTTCATAAATATGTATGTTGCACTGCTGTGCTGAACAGGAATTGTCCCTGCCATGCAGGAATAACTTATTCCTGCACGGCTGCTTGCTGAATCCTGGGGACTGTAATAAATCATTTACTTTGAAAAATTTTTGTTTGAATTAAGTGACTATAATCATTGAGCTCTGAGATCTTGTAACTTTGCTGCTCCAGCACAAATACATATTCAATGTGTTTTATTTCATGCACTTTTAATGCAAATGAGTTTGAAAATGCTATAATATTTGTGCAGTAAGTGCTTGAAGGCTTTTTAGCATTTACAATTTTTATAGCAACATTGTTATTCTATGTATTGTATTTATTCAAATTTAAATAGAATTTTAAAAGATTGTTAAAATGGTATGTTTATACAAAAGAAATAAATCTGAATTTGAGTCCATATCAGCTTGGAAATTGTACATCTGATCCTGGCTATCACTGGGGTTGCCACCTGTCAGGTAATTTTACTGAAAGTCAGAAAATCAGAGTCTCTGTCAGGAAATCAGGAAATCAGAGTCTCTTTCAGGAAATCCATGTACCATGTGGACTTGAAAGGCATGTTAAATTATTCTGAGAGCAAATTTCTGAAGTATGTATGTTAATGTTCATTGTTTCACTTGGGTTTCCTATCCTTATTTAAATGCAGTTTAAAAACAATCACTGCTTGGTTTATGCTGATATATATATATATATATATATATATATATATATATATATATATATATATATATATGCGTGTTGGGGGGGAGCTAAAGTGTATATATGTGTATAAAAAGTGCAACAAGTCAACTATAATTTTTTCACTTTTTATCACAGCTAAATATCTGCACACAATAAAATGGTAATGGTTGGTGGTCTAGACTGTGTATGTGGGAAAAAACACATCATTGGTTGTTTGGCACAGTGAGCAATGTTATGATCTCGCACTGCTTGCCTTACTGTCTGAGTACTTGATTGTGGCTCTGTCTGTGTGGAGTCTGTGTGTTTTCTATGTCTTTGTATGGATTTCATTTAGGTGCTCGGGATTCCTCCAACACTCCAAAACCATGTTGTATGCGGATTAATGTTTTGGGAATATGTCTATTAATATGACAGCTACTAAGTAGGGCAGGACCAACTTGAATGTCACACTGATGGGGGAAGGGATGTGAATTTAACATGTGTACCAATAACACTTTGTTTTACAGCACAATAAACCACTCCCATGCCTGATAAAAAGTGTATATATATTTAGAAAGCTTGTGAGGAAATTATTACTCTATTTTTTTTTACTTGGATTGCTTGTCTGTGTACTTAATAAAGGATTTTCGACTGGAAACAGACTGCCTGACTTGCTTGGATTACTTTTGAATACTTAGTAATGCTGTACAATTATATATTTTCTATTATTATTATTATTATTTTTTTTTTTGACTTAAGACGAGTTTAAGTTCACTACTTCTACTACTATAGTCCGATCTGATTAATATACAGTGATTAACTAGAAATATATGGACTGAAAATCTTCCACACAGAGAAGTTTCTTACACTGTTTTATACAAGTGGATGCATACATGCATGGTTGCTTTACATATACAGTATGTGGAAGCATGTTTTTGCCATAATGAATGAGCCTAGAAAGGCTGGTCACAGCGGTCCATGGGAGGTGTTAAGCTAATGAACAAAAAGCTAATCCTGCTATGAATGATAGTATATCAGCACTTATTTTCAATGTATCTATTTATTTCATTTGATAATTGGAGTAGGCCAACTGAGCATTAGACAGAAATATCCCTTTTCAGTGGTAGCCCAGGGAGAACTCTAGAATACAGCATAATTATTTTTAATAGTGATTGCTACACTATTTGATATTAAAAAAGTCTAAACCTGGGAATATTGAGGCAATGTTACAATTGCCTCATGTACACAGACAATCCTCTCCTTCTCCCACAAAACACAAATACATGCGAGAGATGCAACTATACGGCCAAACTGGAGGCTGAGCTCTCTCAACATAGGACTGGCAAGACCAGACAGGAGGAGAAGGCAACCACACACAATACATACCCAGTCACACATGGTACCATCACAACTTCAAATCATACACATACTCACACAAAGACATACTGGAGGCTCTGGTCAAAATTTACCAAAACAGCAGAGGCCACCAAAGCAGACACCCAAACAAATACCACCTCACCCAACACATGCAACACATAGACCACACAGTCAGAGTGTCAAACAGTCACAGCCCTTAAGGCCAAACAAAATGCCAGACACACTTGTCATTGGTGATTCCATAGTCAGACACACTGACGTCCCGCTCACCAGACTGAGTAAGGAGAAGGTCACAGTAAGCTGCCTGTTGGGCGCTAGAATCCGCCACATAACGCAAGCACTCAGGTCTCTCAACAGCAGGTACAAGTATGACTCAGTCATTGTCCACGCTGGTGTCAACGACCTGAGTGGACTACATGAAACGTCGAGGAGCTCTCTGATTATGTAGCCCAGGCAGGTATGACCCTGACCTTGAGCAGTATCCTACCTTCACCTAGAATGATGCCACAATACAGTGATAAGATGATCAGCTTTAATAATTGGCTTAAATTCTGGTGTCATTCAAAGGGATCAATGTCTGTCTGCCTGGGATGACATGCTGGACAAGCCACGCTGGACTTAAGGGGCGGCTTGCACCTGTCACCCTGGGCTTCGGATATTGGCAAAGGCTCTTGCCACCCCATAGTGCCTTTTTAGGCAAGGCTCAAATTCTAAACCTACCACCCTAGAACACCAAAAGGAAAAAACTAAGGGTAATGCTGCTCAATGCCAGAAGTCTCAATCTCAAGATGCACGCACTCGAGGCCCTTCTCAATATGGAGAACATCGATGTCTGTGCT
>NC_056733.1:1942698197-1942731350 GCF_019279795.1 Protopterus annectens | reverse complement strand
AATGAACATGTAACTACAGCATAGAAAGCACAGACGCAATGTTAACCACACACACATATGTTAACACCTCAGAAGGCATCATATTAACACATGTATCATATGATATTGTACTATGCCGAATACTCATCATTCAATGATTTAACAATGTATATGGCAGATATGCATAGCATATCACTGTAATACAGCGGTACAGAACTGAAAGAGTGGACAAATGTGTGCTAACCCTACATCTGTACCTAAACTACATTCCCGTTATGGGGGCTTGCTCCACCTGCCTCTCAAAAGAGGCCTCATCAGTGTTCCATCGGTCAGCCCTGGTGTGTGGCCAACCCTGCACCTACTAATCCAAATAGATCCGCATTCTATAGCATAGCTGATGAGGTCCCCCCTCTGGTATTACAACCTGGACGTCGTAAAACACCGAATGTAGACGTATGCCTTGTGATGTGCCCACATCCGGCCGTAGGCATACGGCAATCCTGCGGCTGGCCAGGGCGCCACACTAGTAGGGCCACCTGTCTAGTAGGTGTGTCATGTAGGTAAACCAAGATGGGGGCACCATGTGCTGTGGTGGTGGGTGCCAAGGAGCCCTACAGCCTAGGGCAGCAGTCGATCTAAGTCCGCAGCCGTAGGAGGGGTAGTACGGTCTGCAGGTATGTGCAGATGAAACAGCGGTCCACAAGGATTATCCATGGTGGCGACACATGCACAGATGGCTGTAGCGGGACACACACACGGCCATGCATACAGCACAGGTAGACATACACACACCATAACTAGCCAAGTACACACAAGGTGTATGGCGTGTACGGGTACACTGTCAGGACAGCAAGGATAGCTGTCTGTCACGATATCCAGCAGATGTCAATACGGTGTTTTGGAATACGGACAGTGCATGGACAATGAGTGGATACGCAACGTACCACAGTCATATGTGTCAGCCGTGCAAATATGCGATACATGGGAAAGACAGCCGTCCATGCTAGAGCAGCAGTACGGCCACAACATAGGTACGTAGATATACAATGACAGAGATGCAGATGGACACATGTGGCAGGCCCGGGTGTGTAATGTACACAGCATCACCCCACCACACCATAGCATGGTGCACGTGTAGATCACGCTACGGCGGTCGCCGAGCACAACAGACACACAAGCAGTACACGAACTGCGTACCACCATCCAGAAACACAGGGATGGCGGCAGGATAGGTGTGTTCTGCGTAAACCACAAGGCAATACCGTATGAACCCATGCAGCTGGGAGCATGGACACACACACACATGTGGCAAGCATGGTGTTTGACCACACCCCCACATACCCAAACGCACAAACGTACGACACAGGTACGGAATGCGCTACGTGGACCACCAAGCACACCACCAGCAGAGGCACATGTACAGGTGGGTGGCAACATCCGTAAAGGAATGGCCGCTGATATCCAAGGTTTGTGTTGCAAAGTGTCTAAAAGCATGTTCATCTGCAGAGGCAGCTGGAAACACCCACACACACACGGAAGGGCCGGGAACCGAACCTACGCCTATCTACAGGAACTCACTACAGTATGAAGCATTTACAGAACGCGCTACCGAGTTTACTGAGCACAGCGCTGTCAGAGGCATACTTCTAGGTGGGTCACATCACTCGTAAGACAATAGCTGGCAATAGCCAAGGTATGTGTTGCGAAGCGTCTAAAAGCATGTTCATCTGCAGAGGCGGCTGGAAACACACACACACACACACGGAAGGGCCAGGAGTCGAACCTACGCCTATCTACATGAACTCACTACAGTATGAAGCATTTACAGAACGCGCTACCGAGTTTACTGAGCACAGCGCTGTCAGAGGCATACTTCTAGGCAGGTCACATCACTCGTAAGACAATAGCTGGCAATAGCCAAGGTATGTGTTGCGAAGCGTCTAAAAGCATGTTCATCTGTAGAGGCAGCTGGAAACACACACACACACACACACGGAAGGGCCGGGAGTCGAACCTATGCCTATCTACATGAATTCACTACAGTATGAAGCATTTACAGAACGTGCTACCGAGTTTACTGAGCAGAGCGCTGTCAGAGGCATACTTCTAGGCGGGTCACATCACTCGTAAGACAATAGCTGGCAATAGCCAAGGTATGTGTTGCGAAGCGTCTAAAAGCATGTTCATCTGCAGAGGCGGCTGGAAACACACACACACACACACACACGGAAGGGCCGGGAGTCGAACCTATGCCTATCGACATGAACTCACTACAGTATGAAGCATTTACAGAACGTGCTACCGAGTTTACTGAGCACAGCGCTGTCAGAGGCATACTTCTAGGTGGGTCACATCACTCGTAAGACAATAGCTGGCAATAGCCAACGTATGTGTTGCGAAGCGTCTAAAAGCATGCTCATCTGCAGAGGCGGCTGGAAACCCACACACACACACACACACGGAAGGGTCGGCAGTCGAACCTACGCCTATCTACATGAACTCACTACAGTATGAAGCATTTACAGAACGCGCTACCGAGTTTACTGAGCACAGCGCTGTCAGAGGCATACTTCTAGGTGGGTCACATCACTCGTAAGACAATAGCTGGCAATAGCCAAGGTATGTGTTGCGAAGCGTCTAAAAGCATGTTCATCTGCAGAGGCAGCTGGAAACACACACACACGGAAGGGCCGGGAGTCAACCTACGCCTATCTACATGAACTCACTACAGTATGAAGCATTTACAGAACGCGCTACCGAGTTTACTGAGCACAGCGCTGTCAGAGGCATACTTCTAGGTGGGTCACATTACTCGTAAGACAATAGCTGGCAATAGCCAAGGTATGTGTTGCGAAGCGTCTAAAAGCATGTTCATGGGCAGAGGCAGCTGGAAATACACACACACACACACACGGAAGGGCCGGGAGTCGAACCTACGCCTATCTACATGAACTCACTACAGTATGAAGCATTTACAGAATGCGCTACCGAGTTTACTGAGCACAGCGCTGTCAGAGGCATACTTCTAGGTGGGTCACATCACTCGTAAGACAATAGCTGGCAATAGCCAAGGTATGCGTTGCGAAGCATCTAAAAGCATGTTCATCTGCAGAGGCAGCTGGAAACACACACACACACACACACGGAAGGGCCGGGAGTCAAACCTACGCCTATCTACATGAACTCACTACAGTATGAAGCATTTACAGAACGCGCTACCGAGTTTACTGAGCACAGCGCTGTCAGAGGCATACTTCTAGGCGGGTCACATCACTCGTAAGACAATAGCTGGCAATAGCCAAGGTATGTGTTGCGAAGCATCTAAAAGCTAGTTCATCTGCAGAGGGAGCTGGAAACACACACACACACACACACACACACACAAGGGCCGAGAGTCGAACCTATGCCTACCTACATGAACTCACTACAGCATGAAGCATTTATAGAACGCGCTACCGGGATTACTGAGCACAGCACTGTCAGGAGGCATACCCCTAGGTGGGTGGTATCATCTGCAGAGGCAATGCGTCCGATAGGGAATGAAGACAGAGTGCGCAGTCACGCAGCCTGTTACCATCCCAAGGTGGCCGTACAGTAACACGTTAGTGCTGCAGTCGGGAATACCAAATAACTACTGATCAGTACATCACGACAGGAATACGGGACGCACCACATGACAGTTTACCCTATGAGATGGCATCCAGCATGCAGGATGTAGGCAGCCAATGTGGCATGACAGCCACATATGTGTCACCTGGATGGTCACCATGGCTATGCAGGATGCCATTGGCCATGGCTACACGCCTAGTAGCAGACATCGGTGACGACTGTCGTGTGTACCCCCGGCGGGTGTACTGGCCATGCCTCCCACACCTAGCGGTTGCAAAGGGGAGACAGACATGCTCACGGGGTATCAACGCAGTCGGGCGCGGTGTGCACTGTACTGTGTGTCTATCTACACAGCTGCTTACTGGGCATGCTCAGACACTTAGACTCAGCACAGAGCAGACATGCATACACATGGTGCGACGGCATGGGTGGCAGAATGTGGACCGTCGTGTGTGTCCAGCCACACAACAGCAACATGGCCATGCCACAGACGTGGCCGTTGCGAAGGGGAAACAGGCATGCACCCGGGGTATTAATGCAGTCGGGCGCGGTGTGCACTGTACTGTGTGTCCATCTACACAGCTGCTTACTGGGCATGCTCAGACACTTAGACTCGGCACAGAGCAGACATGCATACACATGGGTGGCAGAATGTGGACCGTCGTGTGTGTCCAGCCACACAACAGCAACCCGGCCATGCCACAGATGTGGCCGCAGCGGGAATATCCAGGTGCAATTAACCATGGGTAGGACTGCCCTACAGTTTGTTGCATGCTACAGACCACCCTCCCAAACCCAGGATACCTGCACAGCCGTCCTGAGGACACTGGTGAGTGTGCATGCTCTCACAACAGCACCGTATTGGGTGACATCAACCACCCATACATAGACCAGGAACATTACCCATGACACAACACCCTACGCCACAGGTCCCAGGTGTTCATACACCTGCCTGCTGTGAAACAGCCATGAACCATACCCACTAGGGGGGGACATATACCAGTTCTGCCCATCACACATGGGGAGGATATGCTCCACACAGGATGTACATCCCTCACTGGTGATGTCAGACCATATAGTGGATCCACTGGTAATCCACATCCTGCACCCAACACCGGCATGGGAGACCTAAGTGACGACCTCTCCACAGCAAACCACACACATCATACGACCGGTGTGGTACCCTACAAGTCCTCCATGCCAGTGGTGAACACAGGCCGCACTGCTAACTCCCTTATGAATGCCTTCTCTGAGCACCCCCAGGGATGTCTGCACCAAGCGATCATGATAACATCAGGACCTTGTCCACCAAAGGTAGGCACATGGTCTGGTGGACCCCAGCCACTGACAAACTGTACATCAACAGTTGGAGCTAATACATGACAGAGCAATATCAGTACCAGGGAAGCCATCACCCATTCATACCGGCGTCAACATACGGCCACACATACAATCATCCAAGGCCGCTTGTGGGAGTGGTACTGCAGAGGGCACATGTGACAACCATAGGGCCTTTCTTAACTGTGGGAGGGACATGGGTGGGAGCGCACAGTCATGGCCGGAAATGATCCAGAATGGTACAACAGTCACTGCACCCACAGACATTGTCAACAAACCAGCGGACATGTTCCATGCATACATCCACCCCCCCCACAAGAGGGGACATATCCATCCCACCAGAGTCTAGCCTCCGAAACATCTCATATGCCCTGGAGTGATCTGATATCTGTTAGGCGGTGAACACAGCACCAATGGGCCCCGATGGTGTCCCTGGCTGTGTGCTACCCAACCTCATTGAGGCCCTCGCCCCACACATAAGGCCGCTGTGTCATGTTAGCCTTACTACAGGCTAGTTCCCCGCTGGATGGCATATGGCAGCTGTGGTCCCACTATGCCAGGGTAATGCTCTTATGGACTGTAGACATTCCCGCCCTATCAGCTTGACAAGCCTTGTCTGCAAAGCTGCGGGGAGGTCCATACAGGTGCCCATAAATACAGACAGTGGTGTACAGCCAATACCGGAACATACCCACAACGACTTAGTCAAGGGCAAATCCTGCCTCCCAAACCTGCTCGTCCTGTCTGGAGCGGTCACCAAGGCCATTGATGGGGGTACGTCGGTTTGCACACACTACCATGACCTGGTGGGAGCGTTCAGAACACACTCCACGTGGGATTCATGGAAAGGCTCGCCAGCGTACATGTGGGGACATATGTTACACGATGGTTCTCAGAATGGTTGGAGGTCACACCACACAGGGTTTGTGTTCCTGGTGCCGTGTCAGACTCAAAGCTGGTCTCGAGTGGAGGCCCACATGGCTCAGTCCTGGGCCCCCTCCCGTTCGGCATTCGACCTTCCAATGTGCATGCACACATTGGGGGATTGTGGCAGACAAGGTATGCAGATGACTGCACACCGGCCACCATACCCAACACCCCATCTGACACGAACATCCACCTAGGGCGTCATAGACATGGATAACCGCTGCCAGAGCCATGGCCTGCTGCTACATGCCAGAGAAGGTGCAGACCTACCCAGTGGGAAGGACATGTTTGCCCCGACGTAACATGTAGGTGGTAATCCATTCAACATGGTGGACGTGTTCATGGAAATGGGTACCACACCTGTCGGTATCCTCTGTCAACACACACAATGCCAATGTGGGTGGGAAGACATTCCACTGTGGCCACCTGGTCTGGAAGGAATCACATCCACATCAGGGGTGTTCATTGTACCCCTGTACACATCACACACCAGAGCAATGATTGCGTACAATGGCACATCTGGGCTATACCTAACCTGACACCTGCAGCACTCGGAAGGACCACAAATGTTCCACGATGCGGGGATAAAGGTGCTGGGACATGTGTCACACGCTGCCCGACCAATGGGACTCCGGTTGTATACCTTCCCAGCACGTCTGCTCTGTGGTGATCTGTGCCTGACATACACGGCCATGACCAACCTGGGTGACATGGACATGTTCCACCTCCTAGGCTCCGGGCAAACACGGGCACGGAAGCGACTGTCAGACACCTCACCACAAAGATGACTAGGATGTGCTGGGGGAACAGGGTCAACGCCCAGAGACCCCCACAACATGGAGAGGATTGCCAGCCCATGTGAAGCAGAGGCCCTGACTGACTTTGTCCAGGAGTAATCATGACGTGTGGATGTGTGATCATAGGTATGCGCCAGGCATCATCTCTGTGTCAGTGCTGGACGGGGGACAGGAGACTGATGGATGTGGTATCCTCATCCTAAGGGGTGTTAGCAGCCACACACAGTCTTGCTAGGTTTACACATGCCGTAGGGCACCTAGCCTGGTATGTACATGTGCGCCTATGTACCTATGTAGGGGTCCATGCCGGTTGCGGGTACCTGTGCTATGCTGATATTGCCAGATGTGCCTGTGGGTACCCTGATAACAGTGCTCCCAGTAGGCACATGCAAGTACACCATAATTGGCATACGGGTTAACTGAACCAACATGGTGCTACACATGTAATTACCACGCATACTGTGTACACAGAACAATGAATGCTGCACCTGCACTACATGGTATGTCTGCTGCATGATGTCAGTGCATGAGCCACATCACATATGCACCTGTCACCTGCCATACACAACCACCACAACATACACATCGTGTACTATGCGGACACAGGTATCACATACACCTCTCACTATCTTGTCCACCCTGTGCATCAGAATATGTTTGCATAACCGTGCACTGATGGTGTAGCTCACAGTTCTGCGGCAGAGACTTCATCATATGCACAGGGTGATATGTGTGCCACAGGCATAGGCTGTACCAATGGATGACATCATGTGTGTGTGTAAGGGCCTGTGCATTTACTGGGCATGACTGTGCAGAATGCATGTGGATGTGGTGGAGCCCTACAGTTGTGTTTGCTCTGTGTGGGTATGTGTGTACACAGTTCAGTCATCTGTGATGCCTACACGGGGTATACTTGGCAGCCCCAGACTGTACAGTGCAGGAGGTATGGCTCACTGTGTCCGCCTGCGGCCATGTGACCCATGCCTGCCTGGGGTCGCACGGGCACTACCGGGTGGAGGTATAGAGTGGCCACTCTCCGATGACACATGTCCGCTGGAAACGTGTCCACGCCAGGGCCGTCCAGGGCCACGTCCACGTGGCCTGCTGTGTCCTGGTGTGGTTGGTGTAGTAGCAGCTGCACTGCTGCTGCTACCAGCACTGTGTGGGTGGGCATGGGAGGTGGCACGCACACGTTGACCTGCACTTGGTGGTGTTACTGGCCCATGCCCACGTGCCCTATGCCTCACCCCTACCAGGTGTTCCAGCACGGACAGCTCACGCTCACGGATGGCCATGCCTCGGTCGAGGATCCCAGCCATCTCACCCAATCTCTTATCCAGAACATCGGCAAGATGCTGTTGGGCATTCGCCAATGACTGGATGTTCTCATTTAAGGAATGGATTGCGGACCTCTGTAGCCTCTGCCCTTCCTGGTTCTGCCGTTCGGCACGTGCCTGCGCCACCATTACAGTCTGGAACATGCGTCTGGTTATACCAGCTGCTGCACCCTGTACGGCAGGTGTATGTCTAGCAGTGCTCCTTCTATGAGCAGCACCTGCCACATGCCTGTGTGGCACTCCACCAGTCATTACACTGGCAACTTCGTGTGTACCCACACCTTCTGCAACCACCACACATTCCTGCTCGGTGCCAACAGGCACTGACTGTCCGTCATCTATGGGCAATGGTGTTGGGGTATGTGTCGGCATCTGAACCGTGTGCGGGGATGAAGGGGACGTAAGTGTGATGTTCTCCAATGGCACAATGTCTGCCTGTGACGACCCTGCCTGTGCCTCATGCACATGGTCATCACCGCTAGTATCTGTGGGGACACTAGCATCAGATGGACCGCAGGAGGGGAACGCACCTACAGCACCTGTGAATACAAAGACATACCATAAGTTACATTACACACACGCAGACACACACACAGACACACACACACACACACACACACACACACACACATGCGGACACACACACGCTGAGACACACACGCAGACACACACACATGCAGACACATCATGCATGTGATATTGCAGGTGGCATGCAGCATTCCCACACCACAGCCCAGTGACTGCAGCCCAGACATTAATAGTGGCAGTATGCATACTGCCCTGGAGTGCTCACTACATCAGGCAGGTGTCTTTTAGTAGGCATGCAGTACACACATTCATGGTAGTTTACATGCATCACCGTGATACACCGTGTGGCCACGGGCGGGTTAACAGTACACATGGCTGCCGTCACTATGTCATGTACACCGCAAACATGTGCGGTATCATGTGGACATGTGACGATGGTGTCCCACCACATGCACCACATCACAACGGATGTCACAGTGCAGTGTTATGTGTACAGTCTACAGATACAATGCATGTGTAACAAGGATGTCTGTGCAGGTGTGGTTGGTGTGAGCTGTGTACATAGCTGTACAGTGGGGAGTACGGGCACTGTGCCACTGCACGGTAGCAGGACACAGGTATGTTTCTGTGTGATGCGTGACCTGGACGACACGCTGCCATGTCTGCAAGTCAGTTCAGCTGCTCAGCAGCACGTATATGGTAGACATTGGTGGCACCTCTAGTGGCTGCAGACAGGCATTTCATTTCTCTGGTGTACCACATCGGATGTCCAGGGGGTCCACTACAGTGATGAGCCCACTATGTGTGGACAGGGTGCAACGGTGACTACCCACTGCGGATGTACTGTGTGGCAACATGCCTGTAGGTATCACCCATGGCCATGTTTGTCTGGGTCATAAACAATTCTGTGTGATGGGCATCGTGCACACGGCCCTGTGGTGGTCCATGTGACATACAACCGTACTAGTCTGAGGTGTCACATTCCCTAAGGCTATGCAGACATTGTGGATGTCTGCTATGTCGTGCATAGGTCATGTCATGGTGTGACAATGTTGCGGACAGACATCCACGTGCATGGGACATGTCATGTGCCATGTCACAATGTGTGCACCCAATGCAGGAGCATAGGTCACAGTGGTAACACCTGTGCTCTGGCCAGATCACAGCTCACTATGTGGTACTGTGTGCATACCGCAGAGGCATACCAATGCATAGTACACATGCAGCTATTGTGGAACACCTACACCATTGTATGCATAGCTGACTGCACATATCACACCAATGGGTTATGTGGTGTCATGGCAGTCTATACTAACGGTTGTATCTACTGTACATGGGTGGTGTGTGTGTCGGGTGGTGCAACCTGTATACCGTGACTGGGGCACACCCAGGTGTGCATGTCATACCTGTACACATGGGGAATATCGATACAACGTATCATGACTTTTACTAGCAACAGACATACCTGCAACAGACCCTTGTCTGTGCGACACGCCAGACGTACCTGTATAGGGGTGACACAAAGGTATACACATTATCCATTACTATCGCCACGGTAAGCACTGTGCATGTCACATCATGCACCTGTGTGTCAGCATGTGCTATGCACATGTCTGCAAACACAACATAGCATACTGTAGTATGCATCTTGTGTGGCCATATACCTGGCATGTGTTGCTATATTATGTGTTGTACTATGACACCCACTCCTACGTCACTTATCATACAAACATGCAACACTGACTTACCAGGCAGCTCCGAGCTCGTTGGTTGGGAGACACCCACCTCCACGATGGACGTGAGGGTTTCAGCATGTTGTTCCATGGGTGTCCCCAGACTGGCCAGGAGCTCCTCCGTGGGTGTGAGTGGGGGCTGGGTTTGTGGACCACCACCTGTCCCACCTTGTTGTCTGGCGATTGCAGCGGCACGCTGTCTCGCATGCCGGATTAGGTCTGTGCAGTGCCTGCGGATCTGTTGATATGTGCGGTTGTGGCCGCCCAGGGTGTACACCCTCCTGCGCATATCCTGCCACATGTCCTCCCGTTGTTGTGCCTGCAGTGGCACATGGCTAAACAAGATGTCGTAATTATCATGTAACAATGGTATTATGACCTCGTCTTCCTGTCGGCTAAAGGCAGGCAGCCGGGAACGTGGCATTATCTGTAAGACATAATGATGGTGACAGGTCACATTTACACTGCTGTGCTGGCATACTGCTGGAAATACATGCTATGACATGTACGACATCTGCACAGTAATCTCTGCAAGGCATCATGGCAGTGACACAGCCGATGTGTTGCCGTCACACCATTGAGCAGTGGGTGTCATATCATATCTGTGTGTCACCTCAACACACTGTACACGCACCATGTTGATGTTAGCCTGCTGTGGACATGTGTACCTGGCTGCACCTGTGTCCATATCAGTTGGCACGGGTCCCCATGTGACAACAGTTCTACTGTTCACCTGGATGCTGTGTATATGCCACTAGACATCACGTACGTGGCCATTATGAATGTCAGCGGTGGCACTGCACACATACACATGGACACCTGCACATGCATGTGTTGTGCCATGTACATCCACACAGCACTGTACAGGTGTTGGAAAACTTGCCACGGCTCACCTGTGTTGCACATGTAATACACATGGGACAATGTGTAACCATGCCACATTAGCAGGAAAGGGCATGCATAGCATGTGCACATGCACGTTGTCCACAGCAACACACAGCACCTGTAACACCACAGGGTGCATCACCGCCACATTACTGCTGTGGACGGTTGATAGTGACAGTGCCTTTTGTCCATTGCACCATGTAGGACTGTGATAGCACGTGCAGCCTTGCTGGGCAGGGCTGCATGGTATGTCAGGGTATGCCACATACATGGCACTGGGATGTGATCCACCTGGGGGGTAATGATATTGGCAGGGTGGCTGTCCATTCCATATGTCATTGCTATGTGTATATGGACATTACACATGTCTATCACCATGGTGTGGACACTGGCCTTATGCAAGGTAGGCTGCACACTGCTTGGTGGGGGTGTGTCTGGTGCATGCATGTATCGCACATCCATGCATACACTGTAACCCTGACAGGTGCTATGTGCAGTGATATTGATCAACACAGTGCTGTATGTGGCCACACACTGCTATCACCGTGCACATGGATGGTTGCCTGGACTGATGTGGGTACCACATATGTCTACATCCAGTGCCTGCTGCCACCCCCATGTCTGCTGGTGCACTGCACACCGCCATCCCTCCCTCGGGAAACATGGTGTTGGGCACAGCATAGGTATCCATGTATGGGGACAGGGATGTTCACATAGCAGGGGCACTGATGGTATCGTCGATCTGACCATACACGTATGACGCACCCCTCATACATACAACCCATTCATTATGTTGTTCACAACAGTGACACAGCTATACTGCTATGCCGGAGACATTCACAGACGTACATACACAGATGCATGGACGTCCGTCTGTGGCATGGCCTGGACTATTGGTGTGGTTCGGCACATAACGTGTTTGAGTGCGGCTGGCGCAGACCTACTGTGCACATGTCTACACAGTAAGCCTGTTCTACAGTAGGCATCGGTGATGTGCTGTGCACATATCATATCTGCACATTTTGTTGGTGTCTGTCTGCCCACGGGCCAGTGGTGGGACACACAGGGATATTGTTAAACATATATGCATGCAACCCTGTACTGCTGTACCACTAGCTTCTCAGGTGCTAATGTGTCATAGACATGCACACCGTACCCACACATGTGGTAGTGGGTTGCCACCCCTACCCATCTCCTCTTGTGGGTTGCTATCATCCCACACTCTCTTTGTATTGCATGTTCAGGCTATGTACCTGTGTGGGGCTTGTGGGTATGCAATGCAGTACTATGTGCCTTTGCACCCATCGCAGAACAAGTCACACAGGTACACTGGCGGCCTTACACTTCACAGCTTGATGATGGCACATCACGTGTTGTACACACGTAACACATCTCCTGTGGGACATGGTCAAATGTACAGGCATGTCCATCAGTCACATGCCACTGCTACCCCTACATGACGGCTATGCAGGACATGTGGCGGTACAGCAACTGTCACATGTACATGAGCAATGCCCCCCTACCTACATCACGTGGTACTGCCTGTGGGGCATGTGCGTCTACATCCATGCTATGGCCATAGATGACAGTTTTACATCGATATGTGCAACATACCTCATTGGGAGTTCTCATGTGCGCATGTTCAACATGTCAATGCATTGTTTGTGTCTGTCAGACAGTCATTGTTGTGCATGGTTTACATGGCAGCCATGGTGTACTGTGTGTGATTCCAGGTACTTCATTGGGCTACCAGCATTGTACATTATCACAGCACATTCCAGCCATCATGTAGCCATCCTAGATGACAGTGGGAGGTGTTCTGCCATGTGCACATATGTCACACAGTACGAGGGTGACTGACACACATTCTCAGGACAGGGTTCTGACTGCTGTGGATGTGTGTGATGCTGTCGACGACCAAGACTGCGCCAGATGGTGTCATCTGGATGTGTAACATTCACAACACATACCTACCTTCACGTAGCAACACATCATCCACAACAGTGGACATCCCTGCATGAATACTGTGTGCAGTATGTCTGTATGACCACTGCATGCACCACTGGTAGCCACCAGCATGGCTGCCAACAGCAGCAGTGTGTATCCTGTGTGAACATGGGTTACACCATTCACAACACACCTGTGTCAGATGGCCCTGTTGTGGGTCACAGTGCAGTTCCACACATCATGTAACAGTATACATCATGCACCGGTATGTTGCGGACATGTGGACGGCTGTGCAAGTCAACATATGCACACATGACACATCACATGGTACAACGTGTCTGTCTTACCACATGCTATTGTGACCACCCTGTGATGACATTGTACAGGCTACGTGGACTGGGACATGTGATGGCTCAAAGGTGTATTCACCCTCCGGGTGTGTGTCTAGCCAGGTGTACAGTAGGCAGTGGTCTGCACACGGGGATACTGTACATTGGCCTACTCTGTCACTGCGACTGTTAACTATGGTCATACTGTACTTATGCAGGCATGTGGTATTTGTCCAGTATGACAGTCGTGGTCAACCACACTACTGTGGCACACATGACCTGCGGACATCTGCCTAGGGTGTGGGGCCCACATGTACATCTTCACATGCTATGCTGCCTCTGCAGCGGTGTCAGATGTCTGTCTCCAGCAGGGCTGTCACAGGCAGGCACGGCATGCACTGACGTGTGACAATGCTTGCACCCTCCACTCTGCTGTACACAAGCACTGCACACACAGTAAGGCACGCCTGACATTTATCTGCGGTGCCTGGGACCTGCCTCCATGCTCTACACAGCACACCTGCCAGTCCAGATTGTACACAGATCATACCTCCCAGGCACATACCTGGACTGCAACACACACAGGTGAGGGGATCCCACATCACACAGTGATTTACACACATACTGTATTTTTTCCAAACACAATGCATCATAGGTACTCCATGTTCGGATACCCATGTTTGTGACCGCTAGACACATTGTGACACGCGACGGAGAGTACACTCTACACCACAGGTTACATGCTGGCTGTGTTATCATACTGTACATTGCACCTCGGACAGTTGCTACTGCCATGTGCTGACAGCAACACGCAATTCCCTAGTATGGACTCCCATGTACTCACACATGCTTGGCCATGCACTACACATAGCTGGGTGACACATTACACAACACATACCATACCTACACTACCCTCGGCATGCACCATACCTCCATGTGTCTGTGTGCTATACCTACGGACATCCCCCCTCTGGTTGATGAACATATATGCTTCGCGGCCCTGCTAGCCACGCCGTGGACACACACCCATCGCAGCATACATGGTACATGTGCTCAACGGCCGGTACTACCGACGTCTGCTGACGGTGGTAGTTAATGGCATGGCACCCCGGCAGCTGGACAGTATACGTGACTATGCTGACACATATCACAGTGCACTTCCGCTACATGTACGCACTGGTAGGGACCATGCTATTCCACACAGACATATGGTGGTACTGGCCTTTTCACAGATGCCACGGTGGTATTCATGTTCCATGCACATGTGCTGTATGGGCGCATGTGCAGGCTGTTGCACGGTGGGTATGTTCAAATGTGTGTGGTGCATCACTTGACAGTCATGGTGGGTCCTCGTGGTCCATCACATGCTCCACAGCTAGCTACCTACACATGACCACCGTACATTGCAGTGTGGGCCCTCACGCAGTGTGGTGGTATGTGTGTGTTGTTTGGCTACATCCACATTCAATGTAGCATACAACAGTCACCCAGGCATTGCCAACAGAGATGTTGTTGGCAACATGCCAGCCAATGGGGTACCTACCAACAATACACACTCTCACTCACTACAGGGTTCCAATCCATACATGGACATCGCATTGTCCCTGTGGACACATACATGGTACTGCCATGCACACGTTATGTCCTAGGACACTATCCCAATGTCACCTCCAATCTCCCTAGCTGTTATATCCCGCCAACCTGGTTGTTATGTGTCTCTGCAGCAGCCCACTGAATTAACTGCTAGCCCATTCATGGACGTTGTGTACCTTGACCACCACACTACCGCATCTATCACACTACACATGGGTGGTACTGCATTGCACGTGTGGGACTGCATTCGTACACCCATGACTGGACCATTCAGTATGGCACTGGGGCACATCCTCACATCCATGCTTCACACACTCATTGACAACCTCCATGCCTTTACTGGCACCCTTGTTGGGCCTCTGTGTGCCACAGCACACCACATCCACATGCTGGCCACCTGTCATACCATTGCATGGGTGGTTGGTGTGGTACAGAGGGTAACAGATCAGACATTCTCCCCACATTGCCCTTCAGCACCATTCCACATTCTGGTATTGCCAATGTACACATCCACCATCACATCATACCCTGTGTCTCAGGATGTTAGGCTATGTGACTCCTGGACAGGTCACACAGTGGTGCAAGCATATCATGCTACCTACGACATGTCAGGTACATGTGGCATTACACAGTCCTCAGTCATGTGGCCCCTCATGTTCACTATTTGCTTACATACACAACATGCTGTCATGGGGTACTGTCCATGCCTACATATCCCACATCTACATACCTGGCAGCATTCTAGCTCCACCAGCTCATACTGCTAACAACCATACAGGTGTCGGTGTGGCAGATATATCGTGTAGATGTCATTGCATCAGATACATCACACATGGTGCATACACATCACCTTTGCATAGCGACAGTCATCCAATGGGTATCACATGGATACTGTCCCTATACATGCATAGCACATTGTACATGGTTGCTGTACACACACATGCCCCACATGGTGCTGTGGTTGCCATATTCCACTGTGGCGTGGGTACACATCACCAGGGCCACACATATCTGGACTATGTGTGTTGCTGGTACATTGGTAGCCTTTGTACTTGTGCCATACACACATCTACACATGAGCAGGGTTACAAAAACACATTTGTGGTGTACCTTCCACAACGGCTACAACCTTACATGTCACAGTATAGTCATGCCGTGATGTATACCAGGCTCAGACAGTTTACATATGCAGATGACAGACGGGGAACACATCTGTACTCATCTGCATACCACTTACACAGGGGTGTCATCTACTCTGCTATGGGCCATGTCCTCCGCATTACTGATGCATGTAGTACTCCTACATGGCATTTGCAGTGGGCGGGGTGTATGAAGCACTCCTGCATATGTGCACACATGCCACGTTGCTTAGCCTGGGCTTCTGTGTTACCTCCGCAGACTAGACACACACCATGCTGTGGAACATAGGTCCTGTGCACATCCCACAGGGACACACTGTGGCACTGGTCATGTGATAGCTCCCTTGCTGATAGGGTGACACATACACATGGTACCACCACAGCGGCAGTACTGTGTAGACATGCAGTTGACATCCACCTCTGCTGTTCAGTGGACACTACCATGGGGAGGTGACACTACTGTGTACATTGCACATGTGTTTACACATGGACCTGGCAGACGTCATTGTTGCACACATTGCACCTGCTACAGATCGTTTGGACATGGTTACTTGCTGTTCCTTCCATTTCAGGTGGCTATTCAGCTACTACTCTGTCCCATATGTGCAGGCCATACATATCCTGTTAATGTACATAACACTAGGCTATACCTCCATCCTGCATGCTATGCCTGTGATACTGTGTATGATGTCTGAACATATCCATCATGACAGCTTTACATTACACATACCTGACATAGTCACCCCTACTGCGAGGCATACGTGCACGTCGTGCGCACATTACGTATGACATCGACGGTATATGCCCATACACATGTGTGCTGTGACACTATACATACATGTCCTATCCCCTGCTGTGGCAGTTCATTGTTGGACATCCACTGCCAGCATCGGCGTGGGTGGTAGCATTGTTCTGTGTTTTAAATCCCTATGGCAGACCTTGGGTTATCCAAGCTGTGTACATGATGTCCCACTGCTGTGCACACGGTGTCCACAGTCGTTGGTATGCTCAGCGGGTTAGCACTACATAACCACCTTTCACCACTCTCTGCTTTATGGACAGGTATCTTTACTTACAAACACCGCTTCACATACAGTGCAGTCATACATATCATGCGTTACACACCAGTACATCTCGTGGGTTCTACATACCTTTCCTGTATTGGTTTCCCTATTCCGTTAGAGTCTCGCTAGTTACAACAAAACGGCTCGAGTGAGAATAAAGTATTTGTTCGGTATGAACATACATTTTGAATATCCTGGGAGTCTTCCTTATATCCGTCATCACCTGCGGCATGTGGGTTCATCACACCAATAGCTGTTCCTCGGTGTGTACTTATGCGCATATCACCTGTGCATCTCCTCCATTCATACGGTACGCATCGGAACTAGGGCATGGTTCATTCCTCGTCTGGCCGTTGGTTATTTGCACTACCTTTGTGGGGATGGTATGTATTGTGTTATGTTATGTGTGACTGCAGCCGCTATGTGTGGCGTCAGGTACTTTTCGCTGTGGTGTTAGCCATGGATTGTGTGTGTTGGGTATGGTATTATGTTCGACATGTGGGTGTCTGTGTCCTGGTGGCGTCTGTCGATGGCGTTTTGCATTCGGATGTGTAACATAGCTCTTGTATTCCTCTACACAACGGATGCAGGTATGCATCCGCTGCTGATAGTGTTTCCCACGCGAGATGTTGCGGGTATGCCGCTGTCATTGACTGCCTGTATGTTTTTGCTGCTATTTCGGCTTGTATCCCTTTGATATGTGTGATGGGGTATATCGGCGGCTGTGGGTGACGGGTACGTGTTGTGGGCCTTGCATTTATACATACACGGTATGCTTGTGTGTGTGCTCCATCCCTGCCTGGGGAGCTGCAAGTTACCTGTCTGTTGTTCTAGGAGTGTAGGTTTTGTTGATGTCGTCCGGTGTCGGTACCGCCTGCATGTGTGCTTCCTGCATGTATTCCTCCGTCACATCGGTGGTATATCTGCGGCTGTTCGTACGTGCCGACTATCCCTTGGCATTTTATCATGGATATTTACGGTCATTGTGGTCCTGTACTTGGGATGGCCTGTATGCTACCGGTTGCCACCTATTCGGGTGGCGATTGCTTGTTTCACACTCGTAGAACACACAGCGGTGTTTACGGGACGATACGTGGCCACGATCACTGCCAGGGTAGCACATGCGTATTTCCGCGGTACATGACTATTGCTGTGTAACGTTGCCGACGTATCGTGTTGAAATTAACATATCGGTGCCATACATACGGCCATGGTTTGTACATGCGTCCTTTGCATCACATGTTGGCTATACTCCTGTGGTACATTCTGGGACATTTTCCGTTTGCATCGTTTTACGTCGCCATGCGCATAGCCAGTGAGGAGCTCTCAGTACTACTTTGTGGGTACTGCTGTACATACGCCTGTGGTTCCTATACTGTATGCCTACACATGTTATTCCACTCCGCCTGTCACATGTCACCTACATACACATTTTACAGTGGCGCACACATTACACTCGCACAGCGGAACACACGACACCCTCACCTCACACATACACATACTGCCGCTTTCGCAGGGACGGTTGCACACAGTACCTACGTTGACCGCATCGCCGGCGGCGGTGTCTACCTCCGCCCTCATATCCTAAGAATATTACCCGCACATGTCCTGTTACTGTACCGTGGCCTGGCGATCATCCCGACTCGCGAATATGCATTTAGGTGGGTTGACCTTTCCATGGGTGGCGTTCCCTGCTTTGTCCACCCTCCCGGATAGTCGGGTTGTCGTTCACTATGTTTACTATGTAGAGATTTTGCGTCTTACTTCTCTGTAACCTTGCATCCCTGTGATTCCGTTTAACCTGTTGTACTTTATATCTGTGTATGTGTACATATATTTCTACGTGTGTAATGATATCTATCTCCATATCTGTGTATGCACATATGTACATATGTAGACACCTTGCGCCGAACGTGGCAGCATATGGCTACGTCGTCTGCTGTAGGACCCGCGTGCGGTTGAGGTGTTGGCGTTCCATGCTCCGCTGGCTGTTGGGTGTGCAGTGTTTGGGTGCTACCAATGTTGGAGTCACACATGGGACCGCCCATACGGTACACATTATGGGCGGCCATGTTTGTGTGCTGTCCATTTCACTGTGTGTGCAGGTAGGGAGGTGTCAGTCCATGGGGCCTACGCTGTCAGAGTATGTGCTATACGTTCCCTCTTTGCCAAGGCATAGGCATATTGGGTATGCCTCCGTCTGCCTACTGGGGCTGGCAAAGTGTGTTCATAGCACTGAACGCTCTGTGCCTGTGCTTGCCTTGGCAGTTGTGGCGGGCTTGGTGGCCCTCCACCATTATGTCCCTGCAGCAGCTGTTTCCGCCGGATCATATTATGTAGCATAGCACATACTATGAATATGTGGGCACATGTGCCTGGAGAGTACTGCAAGGCTCCACCGGATGTATCCAAGCACCAGAACCGTGATTTCAACATCCCAAACACACGCTCTATGATTATTCTGGTTTGTGCGTGTGCCTCATGGTGTTCTTGCATGTGTGTGTGTGCATTTCTGATGGGTGTCATCATCCACGGCTCCAGTGCATAGCCAGCATCCCCCACAAGGTGACCTTGTGTGATGTCCCCCCTGGCGAATACCTGATACAGCTGTGAGGCATGTCAGATATGGGAGTCATGGTAGCTTCCAGGGCTGCCAGCACACACATCCATGATAATGCCCTGCGCATTGCACACGACCTGGCAATTGATGGAGGGGAATCCCTTGCGGTTTATGTAGCATCTACCCTGCTCCCCGGGTGGTGACTTGATTTCTATGTGCGTACAGTCTATCGCACCCAGTACCTCCGGGTATTGTGCCACACGGTGGAAGTGGCGCATATTGCTAGCCAACTCCTCCTGAGATCTGGGGAAGTATATATAATCATGGGCATGTCGTAACATGGCATCCAGAAACTGGTGTAGTACCCTGGATGCTGATGCCTGTGAGATGCCCATTATATCCCCGGTTGGCCTTTGAAAGGTACCTGTTGCCAGTATTCGCAAGCTTACACATACCTTTGTGTCCACTGGGATGGGCTCCTCTCTGTTGTCTCTTGTTCTCAGGCGTGGCCGGCACAGCTCCACTATTTGCTGTAATGTGTCCCTGTCCCCTCTGTAACGCTCTACTATCTCCAGGTCTTGCAGCCCCTGGTAGGTCACCCTTGGTCTGAACACTCTCCTTCTCCTCTGAGGCCTACGGTAGTTGTCGGCACCCTCCTCTGCAACTCCGTCTGTCTCTAACACATGCCGATGCATCACGGCCACGGCAGCACCCAACATATACATTTTAAAAGTTCCCCGTGTGTTTACACCCTAAGGTGCAGCGTTTGGGAATACGCGCTGTGTGTTGTGTGCATTCACACTTTATAGTGTTGTGCTGTACACCCGGTGATGTCATTGGGTGTGTCTGTGCTGCCGTATCTGTGGGTTATCTTCCGTGTTTTACCGTTGGCACTGCAACGCTGTTGCCTTTGGTGTTACATTACACTTGCCTGCATTGGTTTAGCTTTACACCTTACTTTACTGTTTCTGCACGTTGCTCCTACTATTTCCTGGAGTGCATCCTGCAGGCACATGGCATCTCATGCATTTTGTCTGCCGCCGTTATGCTACCTCTCTACTTGGCTGTGCTGTATCGGTTCTTCGCTCTTTGCAATTCTGCTACATCCCCTACTTTCTTTGCATTCATATGCCTCCCCTTTCCAGTTTTGCGGGATTCTGCATGCAGAGTTGTCAGCTGCCGCCGATTGCCCTTCGTGGGTTGATTGGTGTTGATTGCTCATTACGACTCCAATTACACTGCTTCCGCATTTCCTCATATTCTCCGCATCACCTTCCTGTATCCGTGGTTGTTGATGGGGCGGCCGTCACATGACTGGGTTGGGGAACGTACTCATCCTCGTGCACATGCATCTGTGCACGCATTCTGTACTCTCAGCGCACCTATTTCCTCACACGCCGGTCCTGATGCTGTGATGTGCATTGTACAGCCCATGTTTGCTGGGCTCCAATGTGCTTCCTCCTACAGTGGCACACCCCTCTGCGATTGACATGTATTCCCTCTAGGCCACTCCTCGGTGTATTACCACTGCACCGTTTGGTACAGCCTTACGCCGGCGGGGGTTTTGCGATTCAGTATTATCTGCCTCATTTGCATGGCATTGACTACTAATACATGGTTACGGCGCCGGACACCGCCGCCACTCCTTGGCAACCCTTGGGCTGTGGTTGTGGCTTTCCATGCATACTATGGTGTATTGTGGCTGTGATGCTGATGTGTCTTATACTGCTCTTTTATGACATTGTCATATTATTTCATTGTTCCGCACCTTCCGCGGACATGTCCTGGGGTTCTGCTGTGGTTTTTGCGTACATACCATTTATGTCGTTATTTATGTTTTCTGCATGTTTTCTTTTGACATTCTCGGTGTCTTTCCCCATTGGCATATTGCACAAGTATGACACCTGACGTTGGCAGCCTTCCGTTACTCCTATGTCATATTTGGATGAATGTAAACCTTTTTTTTTTGGTTTACATTGCCGTGCCGTTATGCTACGCCTGCGCCACTTCGTGAATCGCTACTTGCCTTCATTTGCATGGTGCAACACCGCACATGGGGTGTTTAACATACCTACGCCGGAGGCGGCGCAACTCAGGTGTACACCGATGGTGCAAGTGGGATTGGATCGTACCTGAATCGCTCGGCGGCCATGTCTGGCGTTGTGGCGCCTACGCCATGCGTGCGCCTGGCGCAAGGTTCATGAATCCCGGGGAGTAAGTATTCCAGAAATAAAATGAACCACAGGTTCATAGGTTCATAGGTAAGTACTAGGCTATCTGCCCGAAAGTATTTATGAGCCTAGTCAGAATATGTTGGCTTTCGCCACCCCCTTAGATTAGTTCCCTGTACCTCTGTCCAGCAGAGCCACTGAAGTGAACCCTGGGGTAAACTTTCTGTTTCCCATCCACTCATCAAGTTTTTCTTGAAGAGTGCTAATGAGGAGCTCTGCCTAATATAGATTGGAATCTTGTTCCAAAGCATGGGAAGTCTCTGGGACAGGAATCTATCCCTCCAGCACATCCTATTTATTGTTGTGATGAGGTTTAGATCCCTAGAGCATGTGGCTCAAGGGGATAAGGTTTTCTTCAGGTGGAGCTTGTCCATCAATTCTGGGTTGGACATGGCCTTGTATGTCAGGCAGAGATCACCTCTGAGCAGGTGGTATGCAACCGAGTACAGCTGGAGTTTCTTCAGTCGAGCTGCATTGGGCATCTGTTTGAGGCCAGTGATCCTCTTGGTGAGGTACTTCTGTGGTCCTTCCAGCTGTTGCAGGTGTCTTGTAAGGTACATCCCAAATGGGGCATTGTACTCTATGATGGGTCAGATGAGTGACGAGTAGAGGGGCACAATGACCTCTTTTGATCTGGATGCAAACCCTTTTGTAATTAGGTGGGCCACATAAAAGGATTTTCTAACCACTTTGGCAATGTGATTATCAAAGGAGAGATTACTTTCTACTTGGGTCTCCAGATCCCTTATTACATTTTCCGTATTTAGGGGACTACCACCTATTTGGTAGTTTGCAGGTACGTTGTTATTTCCAAAGAGAATAACTATGCATTTTTGGCATTTAGCTTGAGGCCATGATTTTGATACCAGGTATCCGTCTCAGTGAGTCCGTTCTGGAGGATGCCTGTGTCAGCCGGTGAGTCCATTATAGCCCCTAGTTTGCAGTTGTCTGTGAACTTGGTCAGCCATAGCCCTCCTGTGCTTGTCTGTACCTCTGAGAAGAATATGCTCAACAGGAGGGGTCCTAGGACTGTGCCCTGGGGAACACCATTTGTAACCGGTTTAGAGTCAGACCTAGCTCCTGCAACTCTCACCATGTGGGTTCTGTCCATAAGCCAATTGGCAACCCATCTTGTGACATAGGGGTTTATGTTCAGGCTGGTGAGATTGTCTATAATACCAGAATGGGGAATGGTGTTGAAGGCCTTTGTGAGGTCAAGGTAGGCTGTGTGTACCACCTTTCCCTCATCTATAGACTTGGTAACTGTCTCAAAGAAGTCCACCAGGTTTAGGAGGCATGATCTGCCCTTAACAATGCTGAATTGGGAAGGGTCCAATGTTTGGAGGTTAACAATGTCTCTGTTAATGAGTTCCATGATGATGCACTCCATAGCCTTGCAGACCAAGCTAGTCAGGCTTATAGGGCGATAGTTCCCAGGGTCTGTTGTGGCTCCACCTTTGTGGAGCAGAATAACTGTTGCTGTGCACCACTCTATGGGTATGTAGCCTGTGGAGAGGCTGAGTTTGAACCGTGTGTTTAGGTAAGGTGTTAGTTTGTCTTTGAGCTCATGTAGGACGCAGCCTGGGACATCGTCTGGTCCCATCGATGCTGTGTTTTTGGCTTTGGAGAGGGCTATTTTTACCTGAGTGTCTATGATTTCAGGGGCTCTACATTTTTCTGGTACGATTATGGGCCCTTTTGGGGGTGGGGGGGTGAAGTTTGCACTGAACCTGTCTGCCAGGATGTCGGCAATATCGGTTGGTTCAGTGTATTTTGTGCCATTCTGCACTAACTCCGAGCAGATCTAAGCATTGCCACTTAGATTCTTGACATAGCTAAAGAATGCCTTGTGGTTATCTTTGGAGTCCTTGGCAAGTTTTCTTTCAAAGCTTGCATTGGATGATTTTATGAGGGTTCATAGTTTCTTGCTGATACTTATCAGGGATGTCTTCCCTTCTTGGGATTTTACTCTTTTCTGTACTAGTTTCCTCCTTCTGTTGTATAGCTTGTTTATAGCAGGGGTCCCCCAGACAGATTTCTTTGCTTGGAGGAGTGAGTCTTGGTTTTGCTTGGGATAGCACGATCCATGCATTCTTGTACGTGCCCGTAGAATGTATTAGTAAAGGATTTTGCAGCTTGGACAGTGTTATCCTTTAGCATGGGGGCCTTGAAACTTTCCACCTCTGTCTTAAGTAATGTAAAGTTTGCTTTTGAAAAGTTTTTCATGGTGGTTTCCTTGTCCAGGGGTGGGGGTAGAATGTGGATATCCAAAGTGATTTGTTTATGGTCAGATCTAACTAGCGAGGGGTTGACCTCCAGTGTGGAACACCGGTCGCCCATGTTGGTGATGACCAGGTCCAATATGTTGTCACCTCTGGTGGGAGTGTTGACAAGTTGTTCCAGGGTGTTTGCATTTATAAATTCTAGGAAATGTTGGGCAAGGGAGTTAGTGCTTGAGTAGTTCTCCCAGTTAATGTTTGGGTAGTTGAAATCACCCAATATTTGGGTGTTTCTTAGGACCTTTATGTTACTCAGTGTTTCCAGAAATGCAGAATGGGGGTCCTGGGACATGGTGGAGGATCTCTAGCAAGCTACAATTTGAATTGCAGTTTTGCCCATTGTTAGTTACACACAGATAATCTCTGAAGCATTGTACAGTGCCACTAACCTGGTGGTGAGGATATCCTTGATGAATATTGATACTCTCCCGCCTTTTGTATTTCAGTTCGGGTTCTGTGGCTGAAATGTATGGTATGAGTTGTAGCCTGGTAGTGCTGGGTGCTCTCTCTGGAGCCTTAAACCAGGTTTCTGTTGCTGCACATATATCAATTTTCTCCATACTGAGGAGTGCCTCTAGTGCATGCATTTTGAGGCTTAGACTTCTGGCATTGAGTAGTATCACCCTCAGATTTTTGTTACTTGTGCTATTTACAGCGGTGGGTTTGTCTTTTGAGCCTTGCCTAAAAAAGGCACTATTGGGGTGGCAAGAGCCTTGGCCAGTATTTGAAAGCCTAAGGGTGACAGGTGCAAGCCATCTCTAGCAAAGCAGCGTGGCTTGTCAATCATGTCATCCCAGGAAGACAAACACTGGATCCCCTTTGAATGACACCAGAAACTTAGACAGTTGTTGAAATTTATATTTTTTTCTTTATACTGTGGTATCATTCTTGGTGAGGGCAGGATGCTACTCAGGGTCAGGGTCATACTGGCCTGGGCTACGTGATCAGAGAGCTCTTCCATGTCCCTTTTTATGTAGTGCAGGGAGGTACGGTTTCAGGCCATTCACATCAACATGGACAATAACAGAGTCGTATTTGTACTTGTTCTGGAGTGACATGAGTGCTTGTGTAATGTGGCAGATCCTGGCACCTGACAGGCAGCTAACAGTAACCTTCTCCTTATTCAGCCTAGTGAGTGGGAGGTCAGTTTGCCTGACTATAGAGTAACCTATTACTAGTATGTTGGGTATGTTATTTTGCCTTGAGGGCTGTGATTGTGTGGCACACTGGTTTTGTGAAGTATGTGTTTCATGGTTTGTGTTGGGGGTGGGAGATTGCTTGGATGTCTGCTATGGAGGGCTCTGTTGCTTTGTTAGATTTTTATTTAGAGCCTCTGAGTATGTTTCCGTGTATTTACGTGTGTTTTTTGCCAGAGCTGGTTTAATGGGTCTATGTGAAACTGGTGGTGTGATGCCAGTATTTCCCTTCTCCTCTTGAATGTCTGATCCAGTCTTGGGTTGAGAGAGCTTAGCCTCCAGTTTGGCTGTATAATTGCTTCTCTCACATGTATTAGTGTTTGGTGGTAGGAGGAGAGGGTTGTCTGTGTACATGAGGCCTTTGTAACATTACCTCAAAATGCCCAGATTCACCAGTTGGACTGGAGAGTACACCTGAAACTGCCCTTTGGACATGCCTGGATAGGTACAGTAAACTGTTTTACTGAATGGCTGGTAAGGTCGAATAGAGGGCCTTGTCCTTCTGTAGTGCTAGTATTTATAAGTGCTTGCTATGAGTTTTGAGCAAGTGTCAGGCTGAGAAATGAATGGCTTGAGTGCTTAAGTTGAAAGTTTGTCTAGTTCCAAGGGAAAAATTGAAGATGAGACTTTGTGGAGGCGGGAATAGTTATACCTTAGCTAACCAGGGCTAACCAGCATTGCCAACCAACAAAACCAGGCAAATGCAGTTTTTATAGCAGGGAAATGAAAGAGATAGAAATTAGCCCAAAATACCCAATAAACTACTACGTTCTGGCCTGAAACCACTACCCTAGGGACAGATAGGCTGCTCAAAGCTTCCCTCTCTCACAGGTGAACAGAGAAACTTCCTTCTATCCAAGTAAGGTATGGGCAAACACAGAGATTTCTAACACAGCCCTGAATTCAGCACTAACCTGAAAACTGTACTATAGTAGCTTCGAAAGGTGGGAAACAAGTATATATATATATATATATATATATATATATATATATATATATTTTTTTTTTTTTTCAGAAAATAAAGCAGATACACTCAAAAAAACACTTTAAATGCACATAAAAAGATGCTTATTGATATATATATCTCAGTTCAGAGTTTTAGTCAATGCCCCTAGTAATAAAAAAGCAGATGAATAAAGTAATTTATATATATATATATATATATATATATATATATATATATATATATATATAAAACAATAGAAAATGAACAATCTGATTTAAACAAGTTACCCAATTAACCAGAAAACTCAAAACTGAGCCCTGTTCCAGCAGTCTTCAATCAGACAAATTCTAATCGCACAATCCTGCTACTAGGGTGCAGGGGAACCTTCTCCAAAAAAGATGGCCTGGATCAGTGCTCAAGTTATAGAAACAAAGCTATATTCAGCAGGCCTGAATCTGGTTCTATTCTACAGCAACAAAGTGCACCAATTTCAGAAAGAAACAGTTTGAATAAGAGGCCACAATAAGCATGTGACCAGAAATTCCCAGGTCAGAAGGGCAGAATCCAGCCTCTCCTCTCACAAGAGAGCAGACCACAAACCTTCTTAATGTAGAATAACTGGCCAGAAGACCAAGTGCTTAAACCAGAACTAATACACTTTTAGAATAGCAGACACTGAACTTTCAATCAGCAATTCCCAGCTTAGAAGGATGTAAGCTACCTGCCCTGCCACAATAGTGCAGACCACAAACCTTCTTAATGTAAAACAACTGGTATGAAGCCCAACTGCTTAAACCAAAAGACTTAGAATAACAGTTACAATTTAATCAGGCTACTACCAAGCAGCAATAAGTGCAGCATAATACATAACATTGAGTACTTTTAAGAAGAGGCAAAAACAAAATAAAGTAGGAGGAAACACAAATACAGTAAAAGCAGATGTTTTTTTTTTTTTTGTTAGTAAAGTGCAAGGAGAGAGGAAGGAAGAATCTAAGTGGGTTGGCCTTCTCAAATCTTCTCTCTGTATTATGTAGAGTGAACACTAGACTCAGAATATGATCTCACTGTATTCGGTTAAGTGAGCAAATGAGATGGACTTAGGAGGAGTGTTCAAATACAGACTTACAGGAGGGGCGGGCACTTCCAGAGCCACCAACACTAAAACAGGAACAGGGAGAGTGCATGGGGACAAACAAGAAGAAGAATAAATACAGTTGTACAGATTATAGAGATATTAAATCAAAATGCAGACAAAAAATGAGAATAAACAATTATCTTTTCTCAATATCACAGCTGACAGTAGGTCAATCTCTCTGCAGCAGCTGAGCAACAGGTATATCTGATTTAAAACACAGGACAGAAACCAAACAATACAGATGCAGGAATACTTTGGCCGGATGGAACTAGTTAAACTTACTGCCACTAAGAAAACAGACAAGGTCTCCTGACAAAGGATTTCACTACAACTGAGGTCAACACTAAGATATACAGCTATAACACACAAGAAGAAGAATAAGTATGGTTGCGCAGATTACAGAGATATTAAATCAAAATGCAGACAAAAAAATGAAACCATTCTGCTGATCACTAATCATAACCTCCCTTCTTAACCTTTCCATGTGCTCCAAGGGACGAGATCTCATATCCGCAAAGTGTTTATTATTTTACAGCCTAAAAAAGTTTAAAAACAAACTGCTGTTGTAAAAAAAATCAAACAGGTTTAGCACTTTTGTCTTTCAATTGAATGACATCATCAGAACCATTGCATTTAGAGCAGCTAGGCTTTTATATCCAAGACAACACCCTTAATTGAAAATAACTCATGAAGCCAGGTCCAGTATTTAAAGCTACATACTCATCTAGTATTCACCTTAATAAATGTATATTATGAATAGTTACAAAATAATACCGCATGAATAAAATAATTAAAAATAATATATGTATAAACAAACTGTGCTTGCAGAAACAATACTACAAAAACAACACAGAATCACATGTTCTTACATACATTGCATCAACTTGTATTTTACTAGATTACATTTAGACAACCTATATTTTTATTGATCTTTCTTTTAACTCACAGCCAATAGAAACTGTTTAATTTAAGCCTGGTGGCACAGTGGTATTGAATCTCAACTGCCAAAGCATTTCTTTGTGTAACAACTTGTTCTTCCAGTCCCCATAGTATGTTGCCAAATCAATTTCTTCTACAGCAAAAAACATAAATTCATCAAACCGCACACAAGTGACCGAGTGCCTAGATAAAGCACTCTTGTTGTCATTTCGCTGGATGCTATAAACATGCTGGTAAATTTGCTTATTAAAAGCGTTATTGGTTTTGCCAATGTAAAATCTTGGCATTGTGTGCACACTGCAAAATAAATCACTCTCTCCGTAAAACAATTAAACCAGCCACCCTTGGCATAATCCATGATTTTATCATATAGCCACCCTTTGTAGTGCCATTCAGCATACTTACATTGATTGCATCTTCCACATCTAGAATTTTTAGGAAAATTGTTCATCTTCTGTATAGGTTTATTCTCCAAAATACTTTTAAAATTACTCTATCTTTTAAAAGTGAAAGTAGGCTTAACCTCATTAAATCTCTATGTAGCCTCATTACTACTTATAATAAACCAATTTTTTAAGATGATCTTTTGTCTTTCCTTGGCATCAAGTGAGTAATGAAAAACTATGTTGGTACTTAACTCAAGGGACTGGTTGTTGTGACCAACAACATCTGGATTACTGTTGTATCCATGTATAAAAATGGAACCATGTAAACCATTTTGTTCACTCCACACCTGTCCTGCCACTTCATCCACCAGGGCACTAGATTAATTGCATTCCAAGAACATTCTTTTTAAAACAATAAATTCTTCTTGGCACATGTTGTCATTTGATGTCAATCTAGATGCCCTAATAAATTGACTTTTTATAATACCATTTTTCTGGTGGTGTGGATGGCAGATAGAATAAAATAAAAAAATAATTACAATAAGTGGGTTTTCTAAATATCCCTGTTTTCAGAGTTACATCTGGTGAACATTGAATTTTAATATCCAAGTATGCAATTTTGTTGGCATTAACATGGTATAGAAAATTCAGAAACCTGGTACTATGTTGTATCAGCCCCAGGAATTCATTAAATTGATTTATACTACCTTGCCACAAAATTAACAGGTCATCTAAATATCTATAATAAGCTTTGCAAAGCTTAAAAAGTGGAAACTTAAACAAGGACATTAATTCCCACCTTAACAAAATGCCATTTGCAAACACAGGGGGACAAATAGCCCCCATGGCCACCCCAGAACACTGTTTATAATATTCTTTGCCAAAAAAACAGGAAATTGTTGGACAAAATTATTTCCATGAAACCATGTATTAAATTTTCATCATTTTCAGTTAATCCCCCATAGAGTTTAACTATCTCATCAAACCATAACATGCCTTGTTCTTGTGGGATGACAGAAAACAAACTTTTAATGTCACAAGCAATAAAGTAATGAAAATCATGATCAACCTGCCTTATTTTGTCCAGCAAATCCCATGAATCACAAATGATGTGTCCAAAAGGTTTAAACTAATTTTTAAGTTTTGTGTCAACAAATTTGGCCAGTGGCTCAGTGATGGATCCTTCTGAAGCCACAATAAGCTGTAGAGGTGGATCCCTGATGTTCAAGTGTCACTTCGGGATGCCAAAAATTCTCAGAGTAACAGGGTCCCACACTCTTAGATATGCCTATAACTCTTGTGGTAACTGCTCAAACAGAAACATCTCTTCCAATGCTATTCTCACAGCCTGCATGTTAGTGGTCATGTATTCCTCCCAATTAATGGAGAGTTAGTTAAAATCATGTATGAGTATGGTACTGGGCTGAATGGTGAGAAATTCTAGCAACTTCAGGTATGACATATGGGTTTCCACATTGGAGGATCTCTAGCTAGCAAGAATATGGTCATGGATTTTTTAGATGGTTGGTCGGACATGGCATAGCTCAGGCATGTCATATTGTCTGGCCAGCCTTGAGGTGTGCTTATCCTTTATGCAGCTAGATACATCTCCGCCTTTTGTACTTTAATGTTCAGTGGGTGGTCAGAATATATGAAATGCATTATAGCCATGCACTGTTGGAGTGCTTGCCATGGCTTTCAACTATGTTTTAGTAAGTGAACAGATGCTAGCATTCTCCAGGGTGAGGAGAGCTTCCGGAGAATGCATTTTCTTGTTGAAGTTCCTAGCATTGAGCAGTAAGACCTTTATCTTATTCTAAGTAGCTTTCGTTATGCTGAACGATTTGTCAGTTTGGCAATGCCTAAAAAGGCACTACTGCGCAAAGATTGAAGAAAAATAACAGAAAAATTAGAAATACAGGGGGACAGAATACTTAGCTTCATTCTTCACAAACAAAAAGAGAAAAAAAGAGAATGGAGCCTTGATGTGGTAAAGGCAGGGTGGAGTAGAGACAGCAATGCACAGACACCAGGAGAGAGACAGGGAGGAGGTAGAGATGGAACTATTTCCCTTTAAGGAAGACAAGCAAAATGGCCAAAATCTGTCTAGTGTGCTGAAAGACACAACAATGAAGATCTTCAGTATTTCAGTGGCTAGTTTAGAGGTATCTGTAAACTGGATGAGGGCAAGTGCAATACCCTTGGGCAAGATGGCAACAAAATAATCTCAGGGAACTACAGGTTTTCTAGATCAAGATCAGTTTAAGGGGAATATTGGGGAGACAGTCTTTTGAAGAAAGCTTGTTACATTCCTAGAGGATAGCAATTTCCTGGAGAGGAACCAAAATGTGTTCAAAGATAGATAATGCCTTAACTCAAAACTGATACAATTTCATAAATAAAGATAATTACACATACGTACTGTCTACCCTAACTTCACCCAGACCATCATCTCAATTTCACAGACATTAGTGCATTTGGGAAAAGGAACAAGAAAAAAATAGATTAATACATGTATGAATGATAAGACAGAGAACATGATAGTGAGATGGACAATGTCTTTTAAAAGGAAGGTGATTTATAACAAATTACAGGAGTTAGTCCCAGCTCCATTACTCTTAAATGCATTTGTTATGGACATATCTGAGAAAGTAGGGAAGGTGAGTAGATCAGTGGATGATGAATGATGAGTGCTTCATGACTAACATTTGTCATATTAAAAATCAGGATGCAGAAATCCTATCACTAAAGAGTGAACAAGAACAAAATCCCTCATAACTAGAACTCCATCTTATGTGGTTAAAGCCTGGGCCTGTATCCCCTCATACCAGACCTCTCAACTGTTTCTATTTTGGAGGAATGTTCCTAATTTCAGGCCTGATTTAGGATGTCCCTATTTTTGAAGGTATGCTCCTATTTTAAGGCTTGATTTACCCCTTCACACAACTTTCAGAATCCTCCTCAATATGCATGATTTTTTGAAGCTGCCTATTATACAGAAAAAAACATTACATGACTAACATACTAGTAGCAAAAATATGTTACAGGAAAATCCCACACATCTTACAAATCACTTTTTCTGAAGCAAAAATAAATGACCTTGTGGGGGAGAAATTTCCAAGGCAGTTTTACAAGTTGTCTGTAAAATGTGCTAATAATTTTCCATCATTTTTATCACTCTCTTTTTTTATGTGTTTCTAAGTACAATTCCACAATCTCACTGGAAGGGGGAAGAGGTATGACTTATTTGGTATTTAAGTTTTATGCTTCTTAGATGCCTAGATTTTTAGCTGAATATTCTTATTTTTCAAGAGAGCTTGTTCCTATTGTCAATGTCTGCAGGTTGAAAGGTATGCCTCATATTCTAGCTAATTACATATTCTAAGCCTGTGATCACTATATTTTTAAGAAATAGCAAACAACCACGCCGAATTAAGCAACAAATGAACTCACAAACATTTCATAAAAACAAAACGTTTTTAATAAAAGCTGAGCGCTTTCGCAAAACCAAGTTTGCTTCTTCAGATCACAAACAAAATTAAAACTTTTTCCAATTAAATACTTAAAAAAGGAAATCTACATATTCTTACAACCAATGAACATCCAGGCAATTATTGTTGCTAAGCAACTAAACACATAGAAATTATTTCAACTCCAATGCCCTAATGAATTTCAACATGTTCATAAAAGATATGCTCACCAGCCATGTTTTTTGCTATGGTACGTGGTTGTTTGCTATATATGGTTGTTTAGGTACCAAGTGGTTAATTGCAGATGATTTTCTTCTCTTTTGGAATTTAATATTTCTAAGAAAGTTGATTTCCCTGAGATACAGTTATCTTTCTCTTTGGATAAGAACCCAGATCAAACATTTGTAATTGCAGTTTACAATGTTCATCACTCATGTCTTGATCTTAAGTCTAGTATCTGCAGAAAAATATAAGCAAAGCTTTGGAATGACTGAATAAGTTGATAGAAAGGCTGTAGCTAGTTTTGGCCATAACAACTTTAATGCAGTGTATCACTTGAAGGAGTGGAAGTAATGGTATAAGAAGAGGAAAAAAAGATGATTGTGTTGATCACACCTCAACTGTACAACAATGAGCAAAAAGAGGGGGATTTATCCTCAAGAGATAGACCATTAAGGATATTAATGGACCTAAAACTCTTCTTATAAGAAATTGGAAGAGATGTGGGTATCATATTCGTTCATAGGATTATGTTAGGGACATGTAAAGGGTTCATTATGAACATGAAGAACAGAGGGTGACAAAAC
>NC_056733.1:1942510697-1942693197 GCF_019279795.1 Protopterus annectens | reverse complement strand
AAGTAGACATGCATGTATACCTGGTCCTAAAAATGTGTGCATGGGGCATTTGGTTTGAAAACAGCCAAAAAGTTAACTTCATCTGCCACTGGCCAGATGCATTTTCTTTGAATTTGAGTTGTAATGCCATTTCAAATAATGTGAGTTTCAAAGGCAGAGAAGTTTACTGTTAATTCTAAGTCTGTTTTCATTGTGAGACTGCATTGTTTTGTCTAGCAAATGTCTGTCAGTGTCTGTTCTGTAAAATTTGAAATAAGTTTTAAATTAAATCCAAATATCTGTAATCATTGTAGAACTAAAGCAGACAATAGTATGCCCACTGAAAGGTTTGAACAGTGTTTATTGTGAGTGGGGAGAAATAGCCAAGCAATGGGACAGTGGAATGACTATTGTATTTATTTATTTATTTAACATTTGTTTACCGAGAAAGTCTGACTTGGAACTAAGCCAATTTTCAGCAGAGGCTTGGGGAGAAACACTCTAGATGCATGTCTTTGTAATGCGGGAGGAAACTATGTGGGGGAGGGAATCCATTACCCTGCCTAGGGCTCATTTCACCATGATCTGGCTCTGCCACTGTGTGGCTCTGATAGTATTGAGCTGAAACACACATCTTGGTCGTTATTTTATCATAAGCAAACTTCTAAATGGACTCAGTCATACAAGGGGCACAAGTGAGTGTGTGTGTGTGTGTGTGTGTGTGTGTGTGTGTGTGTGTGTGTGTGTGTGTGTGTGTGTGTGTGTGTGTGTGTGTGTGTGTGTGTGTGTGTGTGTGTGTGTGTGTGTGTGTCCTGCATTCCAGGATAGTTATAGTGGAAAGAAAGTAATACCCTTGGTTTCCTTGTTTTGTTAACTGTTGACATTGTACTTATTTGAATGAGATCAAGTTACACAGTATGAAATATACGAGTTTAATTTTAAACTATGAAAACTTTTTTTAATTTAACTTGTTTTTTTGCAGGCACAGGGGTCTGAAATGCATTGTGTTGGACTACAACAGTTTGGCACTTAGTGCAGATGAATTATGCTGTTAATTAACTGCTACTTGTAGTGCAGTTTTTCATTCAGTCTTTCTCTAATTATTTCATCAGACAGTGCTCCTTGGCTGCCCCAGAAGAAAAAAGAAGCACTTGTGTCCAATAGGCTGTCCCAAAGCTGCTAGCAAATTCATTACACATTTGTCTTTTGAACTCCTGCAGCCTTTGTATACCTACTAATCAGTGCCTCATTATATGCTGCTTGACTATGAATACTGGAATGTCTATTGTACTTTATTGGATTGCCAGATACACATTCAATAAATGTGAGATTCAGCAGAATAGACATTTACTGTTGCTCATGTGTTGTCTGTTTTCAGTTTGAAGGTATTTTTGTTTTGTTCATCAAATAGCTGTCAATATTAATGCTATAAAAATGTTATTACAAGTTTTAAATTAAATCCAAATCTCTACGATCATTGTAAAAATAAAGAATAAAATAGTATGCCCATTGACATGTTTCAAAGGTGTTTTATACTAACTGGGGACAGAAAGCCAAGTAATAGAATACTGATATGGATGTGGGGGTTGGTGATCATTACTCTGCCTAGGGTCCCATTTAACCGTGATCTGGAAAGTCTCTTAGTGTTTAGAAACTACACGTGAGTATTTAGCCTCATACATTTGCCCTATTTTTTTTTCCTATATTTTAAAACAGGTAAAGGGGCAACCCAGGAGCACTGCCTAGTTAAGCAAATTAATCAAGACTATGCAGTAGATAGAAAGACTCAAACCTAGTACTGTTAACAACAGATGTAGTTCACCAAGTGTTTAAAACATTAGTTCTCTGCAATAGCTGCAAAACCTTCAGTTGTGTCTTCATTTTCTGATAAATCACAAAGGGTTCAAATCAGTAAGGTTTGTAATGAGTTAGTAAAGCCATTTACTAGAGTTTCATTGGTTTAAAAGTTCAGAAAATGCATGTTGCTGCAAAAAATATTCTTTTAACTAATTTAAAGCAGTTTGCCTCTTATCTGTCTCAGATTTTGCAGAACAGAATTTCACTGATTTTGCCTTTTGTCCCCTCATTAACTTAGTGTCAGTGGTGTAACAGGTCACACATTCACCTTTGGTGTTAATGGCTGTGGGTTCTATTCCTATATCAGCTAGATGGGTTGTGGACACTGCAGTACAGGGAAAGGGGGTGGTGCTACACTAATTTATGTATGTTGCCGATTGGACTGGATATTAAAAAAACCTACCCTGGGATTCAGTAAACCCTGTGTAGGCTTAGTGCAGAGCCTACACGGAGTTTACATGTGATGCGGTGATGTGTTGTGAGCATCAGTGCAAATTACATATGCATTACACACACTGCATTTAAACATAAACAAGCACAGTTTCATGGATGGCAACAGTGTTTCCAGCCAGGAAACTGTGTAAAGCAACATGGATAGCAAACCTGGTTACCTCAGAGCACAGTAGCTTAGCGGGATTGCACGGATGCCACAATAATTAACAGGGCTTAACATATAGTTATGTATATATTCCAGTGTATACAGTGCAGAGTTTTGGGAAATCCCATTCCAGGCAATCTGCACAGAAGTTGTGTAAATGATCTGTAAGGGTACATGGACAGGTGCAGGCCATCTCTGGATAAGCATCGTGGTCTGTCGATTATGTCATCCCAGGCAGATGGATACTGGATCCCCTTAGAATGACACCAGAAGCTTGGCCAATTGTTAAAGTCAATAATTTTATCCTTGTACTTTGGTATCATTCTGGGTGATGGCAGGATGATACTCAGGGCTTGGGTCATACCTGCCTGTGCTACAAGATCGGAGAGCTCCTCCATATCTCTTTTCATGTAGTCCAGGGAGGTACATCACAGGTCATTCACACCAACATGGACAATGACAGAGTCATATGTGTACTTGTTGTGGAGTGAACTGAGTGCATGCATTATGTGGCAGATCCTGGCACCCGACAGGCAGCTGATAGCAACTTTCTCCTTGTTTAGCCTGGTGAGTGGAACATCAGTTTGCCTGACTATGGAGTCACCTATGACTAAAGTGTTGGGTACATTGTTATGCCTTATGGGCTGTAGTTGAGTGGCAAACGGAGTTTGTGGGCTATGTGTCATTTGGGTTGTGTTGGGGGGTGGAGTTTGCTTGCATTTCTGCTTTGGAGGTCTCTGTTGCTTGGGCAAATTTTTATTGAGAGCCTCCATGAATGTAGTTGTGTGTTTTGTGTTTCTATGTGTGTGTTTTGGTGGTGTAGGTTTAGAGAGACTACGTGATGAGTGTGGCGTGGTGCAAGTGTTTACCTTCATCTCTTGACTGCCTTGTCCAGTCTTGAGTGAAGAGAGCTTTGCTTCCAGTTTGGCTACTTAAGTGCATCTCTCAAAGGTTGTAGTGTTGGGTGGTAGGAGGAGAGGTTTGTCTGTGTACATGAGGCAATTGCTGCATTGCCCCAAGATGCCCAGATTCATTAGGTAGACAGGAGAAAACACTGGAAGCTGACCCTTAGACATGCATGGATAAGTGCTTATTTATTAAGTACTAAAAATTGTTTTCCTCTAGACAAGTGAGGAAAGTTGACTGCTTTAGTAATTATAGCTTATTTGGTGCCTACAATGAATTCTGAACAAGTGCTCAAAGAAACAGATTTGTGTGCCAAAACTAAAAAAACTGGCTAGTTCTAAGGGAAATTTTGAAGAGCAGACTTTATGGTGCCAGGAATAGTTTAACGCTAGATAAGTGATGATGAATAAAGTGTATTTTTTAATATAACAGTAGCAAATGAGCAAACTGATTTAAACAAATTAACCAATTAAAAGCTAAAAACTTCAAATAAGCAGGCACAATAAGCCTTTAACCAGAAACTCCCAGCTCAGAAGGGCAGAATCTACCCTCTCCTCCCACAAGAGTGCAGACCACACCTTCTTAATGTTAAATAACTGGCCCAAAGCCCAAGTGCTTAAACCAGTACTAATACACATTTAGAATAACAGACAGTAAGCCTCAAATCAGCAACTCCCAACTTAGAAAGATGTAAGCTACCTGTCCTGCCACAACAGTGCAGACCACAAACCTTCTTAATGTAAAACAACTGATCTGAATCCCAAGTGCTTAAACCAAAGGCTTAGAATAACAGTTGCAATTTAATCAGGCTACTAACAAGCAGTAATAAATGCAGAAGAATAAATGCAATTAAGTACTTTTAAGAACAGGCAGCAAAGGTATAATGAAGTAATAAAGTAGGAAGAAACACAAATACAGTAAAAGCAGATGAATAAAGTGAATTTCTTATATAACAATAGAAAATGAGCAAACTGATTTAAACAAATTACCCAATTAACCAGTAAAAAAGTTCAAAACTGAGCCCTGTTCCAACAGTCTTCAGTCAGACAAGTTCTAACTGCACACTCCTGCCACTAGGGTACAGGGTAACATTATCCAAAAAAGATGGCCTGGATTAGTGCTTAAGTTATACAAACAAAGCTATATTTAGCAGGTCTGAATCTAGTCTATGCTACAGCAAACAAGGCACACCAATTTCAGAAAGAAACAGTTCAAATAAGTAGGCACAATAAGCCTTTAACCAGAAATTCCCAGCTCAGAAGGGCAGAATCTAGCCTCTCCTCCCACAAGAGTGCAGACCACAAACCTTCTTAATGTAAAATAACTGGCCTGAAGCCCAAGTGCTTAAACCAGAACTAATACAATTTTAGAATAACAGACACTGAGCCTTCAATCAGCAATTACCAACTTAGAAGGATGTAAGCTACCTGTTCTGCCACAACAGTGAATGCCACAAACCTTCTTAATGTAAAACAATTGGTCTGAAGCCCAAGTGCTTAAAGCAAATGGATTAGAATAACAGTTACAATTTAATCAGGCTATTACCGAGCAGTAATAAATGCAGCAGACCAAATACAATTGAGTACTTTTAAGAAAAGGCAAAAGCAAAATAAAGTAATAAAGTAGGAAGAAACACAAATACAGAAAAAGCAGATGAATAAAGTGCAATTTTTTGACCTTCTCAAATATGTGCAATTAGAAATGTTTCAAAGCACTGATGGATTCTCTAAACATTCTGAATAAACAGGGAAATACTCAACATTTTAAAACTTACTTACATTTCATAATTAGACATGCTGGCATGCAATACAGGTTAATCTGAGAATATGCAGAAATCCCCTGCCAGACATACTAACACAGATGACAGTGTTTTCATTTTCTTCACATCACAACCTGCCCCCCCCCATGACTCAAGCATGATTTTCAACTGACCTTTGGAAACTGACACATGAGACATATGGGTCTACATTGGAATATTAACCCACTCCTCTCCTGGACAATCTATTTACATTAGCAGTATTAACCCCACTGCAGTGGATCACAGCCCCCACCCCATAATTTGAAGCATCTACCTGTACAATAAATTCTTTATTGTAATTTGGGTTGGCTAACACAGGAGGGCCCTCCCAAAATTTCTTTAAGTTTATGGAATCCCTGTTCACAATCTGTGGTCCACATCAACTTCTCTGATTTATTTTTCCAAGTTAGGCCAGTAATGGTTGCATGTATCGTACTGCAATTGGGCACAAATTTCCTATAGTACCTTGCTGTCCATCTAAATGCTTTCACTTGTTTCTTAGTAACAGGAACTGGTCATGCTTGAATAGCTTCCACCTTGACAGGTTCTTTACTAATTTTACTACTTCCCACTCTTTGTCCTAAGAAAGTGACCTCTGCCATACCTACTTGACACTTACTGGGTTTAGTAGTTAATCCTGCCCTACTTGATCTATCCAAGACCTCCCCTCACATGTTGATCTGCAAATGCCCAGAGCATAGTCTTCAGTGTAGAGTTTAACCTCTTCACAAGACTATTAGTCTGGGGATAGTAGGGAGTGATCTTTAAATGTTTCACCCCACAACACTTCCACAGACAAGTCAGCAGGCCTGCCATGAAGTTGGCACCTTGGTCAGTCAGCATTTGCCATGGAAAATTTACTCTGCTGAAAATTTCTAGCAAAGCAGTTGCTACCTTTTCTACATTAATATTACCTGCAAAAGAAATATTATGGACTTTATCTAGAAGTGGCAGACTGTAGACTCTAGGCTCTACCAACTGCTGCACTACCTCACTTTCTAGCCCGCCCTTATTAGTCTACTTTCTATACAACAAGCCTTCCTTCTCTCCCTTAATATCTCCTTCCCAAGGAATGTTAGGTACTTTAACTAGAAGTGGCAGATGGCAGGCTCTCTATTCTACCAGCTGCCGCACTACCTCACTTTCCAGCTCTCCTTTAGGAGTCCACTCACTATACAACAAACCTTCCTTCTCTGCCTCAGTATTCCCTTCCCAAGGAATATCAGGGGCTATAGCTTGAAATGGTAGATCATAGGCACTAGGCTCTACAAACTGCCATACTACTTCACCTTCCAGCCCTCTCTTAGAAGTCCACTGTTTATACAACAAACCCTTATTCCCATATACCGTCTCCCTTCTTCCTTGAGACTCAGGTGCTTCCTTTGACATCTCCCTTACGCTTTATGCTGTAGGGTCCATAAGTTGAGCCTATCACAACTGTACATTTGTGACCCTTCCAATCTCCACTTCTACAGGAAGCCTAGCACCTTCTGACAGCTGTACCTCACTGCCACTCTGGGTACTATCACTCACCTCTGTCCTTGCAGTCACTGTGTCCAAGGGAACATCAGTACCTCCCAGCAGCTGTGTCTCACCTTCAGATATACTGCTACCGGATAGCTCCTTCTCTAAAACAGCCACCACACTAGTCCCAGCTTCAGTTATGAGATCTGCCTGGTTCTCTCCCAGACTGCCTTTCTCCAAGCCTGACTATGTGTCACTGCATGCACACAAGGCACTGCATCATCACAGTCATTCCTTATCAGGACATCTGCAGGAATATTCTCAAACACAAGCCTTCCTTTCACAGGAAGCCTAGTCACTCCCAACAACTGTGCCTCTCTGTCATTTTGGGTACCATCCCTCACCTCCATCATCACAATCACCATTTCCAAGAGAACATCAGTACCCACCAGCAGCTGTGGCTCACTTTCAGACATACTGCTACCACATAGCATGTTCTCTGACACAGCCACCTCATCAGTCCCAGCTTCAGGTATGAGATCTTTATGGGTCTCTCTCTCAGACTACCAGACCTACATGCCTTTTTCCAAGCCTGACTGCATGTCACTGCATGTACAGAAGGCATTACACCATCAAAGTCATTCCCTATCAGGGCATCTGCAGGAATATTCTCAAACTCACCTACTTGCTTGCTTCCTCTTCCACCCTCCCAGTCATGATGAACCCTAGCGAAAGGTATTTGGAATGGAGTCTCTCCCAACACTCTGACTGGAATGGACTGCCCAAGCAGGTACTGGCCTTCTCTAAGCACTGCAGGCCTCACAATGTTTATAGCAGAAGCTGTATCCCTGTTAGCTGTTACCTGTTTGCCATCTACTAAGATTGGATATAAATTTTGGTGATAATTTGCCACCCAAGTTTTTGCTACCACTGGTAGTTTGTCATCACCTCTTACTGGCTCCCTCACCTGTTGTTTCTTAGCTTGCCTAAATTGACATTTGATTGCTATATGTCCCCTCTGGTTACATTTGAAACATCTAGTCCCTAACCATACACTTGGATTAGTAGTTCTCCCATTACTGGTGTACTCTGTTCGAGTGGTTTAGACTGCCCTCCCATGGGTTCCCTTATGTCCATATACAGCACTGAGTATCCCTTTCCTATGCAGTGGTGCTCTGCTTGCCAAATGGAGATCCCCTTTACTCCCCAATTCCTCTGCAGAGTTCCACTAATGGTCTGTTAACCAGACTCTTATGTCATCAGGCAGAGTACTGAGGGCTTGTTCCCTCACCAAAAATGGTGGCCTCACACCTACTCACCCATCTGTGAAAGTAAGTACTTAAGTCAACAATATAATCACTTACACTTTCATCTGCCTCATGTCTGTGTTCAGGAAACTTTTTTCTCTAAGCTTCAGGTGTAAGTTGAAAACAGTCTAAAAGATAGCTCTTAAATTTAACATAATTCAAACAATCTACATCAAACAATTTTGACATAGCCTGAACAGCTTTACTATGGAGTAAGGTAGCAGGAGCCAAACCCAAAGCTCAGGTTCAACATCATATTGTGTACATACCCTCACAAAAATATGAATAAAACTATCAAAGTCGTCTCCATCCCTGTAATGAAGAAAAAGTTTACTGACCTGTATGGTTTCTGAGGTCCACTTGTTCCCGTCCCCATTACGTCCATAACCCTCTTGAAGGGTAAGAAGCTTCACTTCATGCCAGCACTGTGTCTCATTCTCCTCATGCTGTTTTTCATTGTCCTTGGCTTATAAACACCTCAATCTCTCTCTGCTGATTCCAGTTCAAGATGTTTGATTTCCAATTCATGTTGACGCTGTCTCTCCTCGGCCTCCAAATGTTGCATTGTCTCCCTTTCACCAGCCTCCAGATGTTGGGTCTCCAGGCATAGTTTCTCCTCAGTCTCTAGACATTTGGCAACAAGTTCACATTGGTGCTGCTTCTCATCAGCCTCCAGTTCCAATCTCCATAACTCCAGATGGATTTTCAGGTCCTTTGAAGAAAATGTGGACTGTCTTGTCTCGGCAGTCTGCCTATCACCAGCACCAAACTAAATATCCTCCAAATGGCTGGTCTGAGCTTTGGCAACAACCAAAGCCAAATCATTGCTTCCTTGGTCAGGTTGGTATGCACCAGTCCTCTGGCTTTACACTCCTTACCCAAGTGGATCTTTGTCAGCTTGCTAAAATCTTCTGCTGACATCCTTGTATGCTATTCCTGACTACCTAACTAAAAACAAAAATAGATAAAACTGTGATTGATTGAAATTCTGAATGTTTATCTTGTGGTTGTCAAGAGTGCACACCTTAATTACAACTGCCCACAGGCAACTGAGATCCAATTAAAAATCCCACTGCTACCAACAATTAATGTGAAGTCCAGCTATAACCCACCAGACTGCCTCCTGTTAATGGGACACCCCTCACTATTCTGGGTCAGTAACTAAGGGGCTTCAATCCTCACTACTTACTACAATGTAAGAATGTCACTTAAACAGAAGTAATATTTCACAATCTTCCCCTAAGAGCACAAAAGGAACACTCTCTATTTTCCTGGGACTGGACTATATACCTCTGTCCAGCTCAAATGTGTTTTTTTATTACACACTTCAGAGCAATGTGTCCTAGTTTAAGACCTCCGATACACTCACACTCAAAGTAAATTTAAATCTCAGACATCCAAACACTTCTGGGAAAGCCTGACACAGATTTCCAGCTGTGTCCCTTCCCCAAAATAATATGATAATGATACCACCAGTCAGTGTCTTCATGCCTTTCTGAAGGGGTGTCCAATTATGAAAATTAAATATCAAAATAAATGATAGCTATGACCATAAGTGACCAGACCTTCAAGTTGACCTGGGGAGTATCAAACAGGTACAGTATAAACACTCTCTAATCTCTAAAGACAACAATGATTTCCAGCCACAATGTAAAGTAATGAAAAACATTTAATAATAAGTAAAATGATTACAAGAATGTAAATCATTAGCTTTCAATAAACACAAGAATTTAATCAAAGAAAATGTAAAATTAAACTACAGGATAGGAGTCTTATATTCTAAAAAAGCCTATCTTAATAGCTAAGCTTTCCTATTCTAACTAAAGAATACTGTTCCTGATCTATTCTAACATATTACAGCAAGGCAAAAAGCAGGCTTACAGTTTTCGGTGAGTTCTTTTTCATGGGTTTCCACTGACTGCACATCACTGTAACTGAAAGTGTTTTTATTTCCTTCACACTAGGTATGACCCATAAGATGTGTGGCAGCTCACTGTGGCATACATTGGTTACACATCACTGGAAGTTGTGTAGGGAGGTACATGAAGAGGGGTGCATTGTACTCAGTTATTGGTGTGATGAAGGGTGTGAACTGTGGAGGTATTATCAATTTTGATGTAGATGTCCTTCACATACTCAGTAATTGTGTTACAATGGTGTACTCAACACTATGGCCACATGCTGCTGGATGTTCCACATAACATCTACCCCAGGACACAGGTCACATACCTACTGGTCTGATTATAGGATGTGATGTCTCCATTATCTGTGGGATGCACATTTGTTGTCATAACGTAACAAATCACCCATGCTTTTGTTACACTGCAGCTGTTGTCTTGGCTGTAGCAGCATTCTTTGGTGTGTGTTGATACAGTCTGTATTATAGCAACATCACAGTTAGCATTAATGATTGCCCACAATCTGTAGTCATTCAGCTGTTTACACATGGGATGTGTATGTAATTTTTTTATGTCTGTGACTTAAATAATGGACAGGAAAGGGCCTAGCAGACAGCCCCGATGTACGGACCTCATGACTGGACCTGAGGTATAGGTTGCTTCACATATTTCAACATATTTAGATACCACATATGTGATCCACTGGTCTACACACTTGATGATAGGTGTTTATGGCCACATCTGATAGTGGTGAGCACCAAATACCTTGGCCTGGTCAATTTCAAAGGATGATAGTGTTGTCATCATGCAAGCCCTGAATGATGTCTTTGAGGACATCTAACAAATTTAAAAGACATGATGTGGCATTAACAACTCACATATGTCTGTTGCACACAGCCAGGATATTACTAGTGACATTTAATAAAAGTTCCATGAAGACATGTTGGTCTACCTCACAGATGAGGAGAGTCAGGATGTGTCTATACATGCATGCATCATGTGCTGTCCCCCCAACTCAGATGGATGCATGTTGATGTACACCCTTCTATGGGAACATAGTCTGTGTAGGGTGTATTGAAGTGTGCATTCAACCGTGTCAGGAAGGTGTATGTGCTGACTCATGCAATAGGCAATCTGTGATGTTGTCACAGCCCATTGATTCTGTGTGATAGGCCTGGCCTTTAATCAAAGGAAATGTAAAATTAAACTACAAGATAGGAGTCTAATATTCTAAAAAAAAGCCTATCTTAATAGCTAAGCTTTCCTATTCTAACTAAAGAATACTGTTCCTGATCTATTCTAACATATTACAGCAAGGCAAAAAGCAGGCTTACAATTTCCGGTGAGTTCTTTTTCATGGGTTTCCACTGACTGCACAGCACTGTAACTGACAGTGGTTTTATTTTCTTCACACTAGGTATGACCCATAAGATGTGTGGCAGCTCACTGTGGCATACTTTGGTTACACATCACTGGAAGTTGTGTAGGGAGGTACATGAAGAGGAATGCATTGTACTCAGTTATTGGTGTGATGAAGGGTGTAAACTGTGGAGGTATTATGGATTTTTATGTAGATGTCCTTCACATACTCAGTAGTTGTGTTACAATGGTGTACTCAACACTATGGCCACATGCTGCTGGATGTTCCACATAACATCTACCCCAGGACACAAGTCACATACCTACAGGTCTGATTATAGGATGTGATTTCTACATTATCTGTGGGTTGCACATTTGTTGTCATAATGTAACAAATCGCCCCGTGCTTTTGTTTCATTGCAGCTGTTGTCATGGCTGTTGCAGCATTCTTTGGTGTGTGCTGATACTGTCTGTATTATAGTAACATCACAATTAGCACCAATGATTGCTCACAAGTTGCACACAGCCAGGATATTACCAGTGACCATTTAATAAAAGTTCCATGAAGACATGTTGGTCTACCTCACAGATGAGGAGAGTCAGGATATATCTATACATGCATGTATCATGTGCTGTTCCCCACAAATCAGATGGATGCATGTTGATGTACACCCTTGTATGGGAACATAGTCTATGTAAAGTGTGTTGAAGTCTGCATTCAACAGTCTCAGGAGGGTGTGTGTGCTGAGTCATGCAACAGACAATCTGTGATGTTGTCAAAGCCCATTGATTCTGTGTAATAGACCTGGGTGAAGAGAAGACTGTACATACTACCTATCTTGATTCGGCCTAGGGTTTGGACACATTCCCCCATGCAGTTATCATTAAGAAACTCTCCCAACTGGTTACTAACCCTTACATCACTAGATGGGTAGCCAAATAGCTCACTGACAGAACACACACTGTGAAAGTTGGTGAATTAACCAATAACGGTAGAGGTGTCACCATTGCCATAGCTCAGGGATCTGTGCTTGGCCCTTTATTATTTGCTATCTATTTCTTGACAGTTCAGGCTAATGTATACAGCCTTCAGCTTACTATGTTTGCTGATTCTTGCATATTGGATGTAATTATTGAGGCCATCAATGATGATAACATACTACAGCAGGGACTAACACAGACAAATGATTGGTGACAAAGCCACAAAGTCTATAAAATAATAGAAAAATGTGTCTTTATTTTGTCTTTCTGCAAAGTGTAATTCCTTTCTAATTACAGCATTGGCAACACTTCCGCTATGCTGAAACCTGGTGATATAAGGCCTGGGAACATACCTAGATAGCAATTTGAATTTTGATCACCAAGTGTCTACAGTGGTATGGAAATTCTATGTTGTGCCTCTCATAAGTCACATCATCGTATTTAGCTCTGAGGATTATATAACAACACTGTACTCTAACCTCATCAGAACCCTAATAGAGTATAATGCTTTCTTTTGCATGTACCTCACCAGACACATGCAGCAGCTGGAGAGACCACAGGGGTTCTCTCCAAGAAATCACAGGGTCTACAAACAAAACCAGGATTAATTTAAATAGACTGAAAGCTATGTCACTGTAACGTTGTATCATATAGGATGAGGTAAGTTATGCCTGTGTCTGGTGAGGAGAATTTGGTAATAGCAGTGTCCCACATGCTGATGTAAAAGGCTTTCTCTAATGTCATGCAAGTGCATAAATACACACACCCACACTCACCCCATCTGACTGCAGTGAGAACAGAATACCTACCTATCTAAGGAACACAGACTACAAAACTCTGTATTTAAGACATGCACAACAGCTCAAGTCTGACTAGAAGTGTCTCAGACAATGCTTTATAGGTGATTACATCAGCAGTGTCTGGTGAGGAGAATACGGTAATAGCTGTGTTCCACATGCTGGTGTTAAAAGTTGTCTAATGCCTTCCTGTCCAACTGTGGTAATGTATTGTGTTGTTAATATTTTAATTATTTCTATATGTGCATTAGTCTTAGTGTCATTCAAATTATGTGTTCATTGTTATGTCTTGCATGGAGACCAAAGCAATGTAATTTCATTTAGCTTGCACTGCTGTGTATATCTGATCGACAATAAAGCTTACTTTCTCTTGACTAAAGGCTGTCACTAATGTGAAGCAAGTGCACAAACACACACACTAGTTGACTTCAGTGAGAATAGAACTCCTACTTATCTAGGTACACAGACTACATAACTCTGTATTTAAGGCAAGTCCCACAGCTCAATTCTGATTTGGAAAGCGTGAGACAACATTTTATAGCTGATGACATTAGCAGAGTCTGGTGAGGAGAAAATGCTAATAGCAGTGTCAGTGTCCCACATGCTGGTGTAAAATGCACTCTGTAATGTCAAGCAAGGCCACAAGTACACACACACACACACACACACACACACACACACACACACACACACACACACACACACACACACACACACACACACCTCTGTTGACTGTAATGAGAACAGAACCCTCTAACTATCTAAGTACACAGACTACAGAGCTCAGTACTTTACTCGAGCGCTACAGCACAAGTCTGATATTTACAAAGCTGCAGGACATCTCATAGTGGATTACATCAGCAGGCAATGTTGGGAAGCTGCATGGAATGGATGTGTAGGCATGTCCAAGTATCAAACTACTAGACTGGAGGGGTACCTGTAGGATTCACACGTATAGTCTTCTGGCTAGATAGACACACATACACACGAACACCCCTACGTAAGTACACAGTCTACAGAGCTCAGTACAGTATGCAAGTGCTATGCACAAATCTGACTTTTACAACGCTTTAGGACAACCTTTAGTGGATGACATCAGCAGGGGATGGAGGAGAGAAGATGTTGGGAGGCCTGCATGAAATGGATGTATAGGCATGTGCAAGTCTAATCTTGTTTAGCAGAAACTCCTTCCTTTCACATTCTGATTTATCCTTAATATTGTCCATTGCTTGTGCTCCTGTTCACACCATCACAAAAATATTTGACAGGACCTATTTACTATCTGCAGTAAGATATCTTGAACTGCCCTGGGAGCAATCTGTGTTTGTCAGATTCCAAGCTGATGCTTATTTGGACCTAACATAAGCTTTGTGGTGCATCTTGCTGAATTAAAACATTCTAGTGGCTATGTTAACCAGGTAAAAGTATAATATTATGCAGTGAAACCTGCATTTCGTCTGAGTTGCCATGATGTGTAGGAGTAGCAGATCATGGAAAATATCAGATGAGTAATTACCATATAACTTCACTGTTATAAATAGGGTGAGGAAGGTGATAGTTGTATAGCAAAATTCAAATGTTGTAGTAAAGCTTTACCTTTCATGTGCATCCCAAATAGATGATGACACAAAGTGGTCTCTCTCTTTCTGTCGCTTTGTCTCTCTCCCTATCTAACTGTTGCTGAAGTGCAAAATCCTGTTAGTAATTTTTCATTACAAGTAATGGTATTTTGTTAAAACTGTATTCTATCTGAAAAAATGCAAAGCCAAATACCACATCTCCAGTCAGAAAAGTACTTATAGGGCCTCAACAGAAACAAATACAGACTGATGTTTACATTTAATGCGATGCTCAACCACAGCAGAAAGGGGGCTAGGACTAATGTCTACATTTAATGCTGAGGGGATCAGGAAGGGTTGTAATGACTGGCACTATGGCCAGACAGTATTCTACTTTTATTAGCTACTCTTCCAAACAGCCCGGCCAACCTCCAATATGACAAATATCTAGCAAATGCAGTTAATGTGGAAGGGTGTCAAAGCATGTCACAGGGACTGAAATTCAACAGTGGGAGCCTTGTATTTGCTGGGCAGTTTTAGAAGACAGGTCAACAATTGCATTTCAGTAGACTTTTTTCATCTCAGGCACACATACACCAAGTGTGCATAGTCCTCAAACTGTTGTTGCAAGAATTCTGGACAAGCCAAAAATAAAATTGAGCAAAGGACCCACAATTTAAACAATGTTTAAATATTGCTCTTATAAGCTTAGAAAGTTGATAGAATAACAAGTTTTGTATTGTTATACATTTTCCAGTGGCTATGATGTCTGAATCTCATTTGTCTGTCATTATTTCATAACTTCTATCCTCAATGATTTGCCAGAAAACCACTTTTATGACAGACAGAACAAAAAACATGGGGTAAAAATCTAGACAGTTGAGAGGTATGCAAGTGTGTTTGTTTCAGTGGTTAGCACAAGCTATAAGACTTACATTTAATATGCTTAATGAATCAATTAAATGTATTAAAACAACCATTACTTAGCGAAAATAATGGAAGAGCTGTGCTCAGCAGCCCAGTATCATGAGCCACCCCAGGGTGAGTGCAGGCAAATAGGCTCCCAGATGGTGGGAAGTATAGAAGAGATAACATGAGCCATCCCAGGCTGAGGGCAGGTAACTAGGCTGTCAGATGGGCGGGGTTGTTTTGTAGGACAGATGACAGAGCATTAGCTCTAATATTTAAGCAGACTAACTGTATATTCCATGTTCTTTAGCCAGCTAGTGAATTTATGTATGTACAATGAAGTGAAGAGGGTCATCTTGTGATGGTAAAACTGTAGTACACACACTTGCTAAATGACAGTTTCTGAGTTTGATTTAATTCACAATTCTTTCCACATAACATAAGATAAGCATTTATTTGGACTTAGCTTTTTGGCTTGGAGTTAAAAGTAAGCTATATATATCCCAATTGTTTAGTGAAATATTATTGAGTCACAAGTGTCTTTTAGTGAAGTTGCTAACTCTTCCTAGCTGATGTGTCAGTCCATCAGAAGCCATATTGCATAAGTTAAAATGTCTAAGGCTTATGAGTACATATGAATACATTTGTATATGCAAGCTTAAAATTACTGTAAAGTAGAACTTGGCATATTGTCTAGAAAGTTATTTTCCTAATGCTTCATTCTTTAGGGTAGAACTAACAATTTGTCTCTTTACTGATGAAGAATTCAACATAAAGATATAATGATAAAATGTTGCCAACCATATTTTTTCTGTGTTTAACAAAATGGTTTTCCTCAAAAAACAGTGTTTCATTGCAAAATCAATACTAATTCTAAAAGGACAAGCAAGCTTTTTAAGCTAGTGTAGCCAGAAGCAGTGTGTTATCTGACCCATGTTTTTGTTAAGTTGCCTGAGGAATGAAATCTAATAAAGATCTAGACTGTATCAATAGTCTGTTGAAAACCAGAGGAAGGGATTATTTTAATCTGGTTGTCAGACTTGTCTACTACGATTTCAGAAATAAGGCACACAAGTTCATAACAATAATGGAAACTTTCTATGTGTTCAGTCGACGATGCATGACTCACAGCGACAAGTTGTTTATTAAATGCTGACATTTTCACAAAAGTTAAAAACTTATAAACTGTTCAAATTATCACATATTCTAAATGCAGATTAAAGAAAAGAAGACACTAATAGCATATAGGGAAATATAGGGTACCATTACTGCAGTGTTTTAATGTTTGCAGTTAATTAGGTTGTGTTATACTGCTTCGGTGATAGCTTCTATATTACAGTGACAGACAACTTTTTTTGCAGTTTGGTAATATCATTCACGGGTTGCACATTGCTGAAGTTAATTAGTAGTGATTAGCAATGCTGTATCTCAGGATCTGACTCTTGACTCGGGTTTTGGTTGTAGTGTCCTTTTGCATTTTCTCCTTGTTTTTACAATGTTTTTTCATTGTCTATTTCAAAATTCAAAAGACTGGAAGGTGGGATATCATGCTAAACTTCCCATATGTGCAAGTGTATGACGTTTTTTGTGTGTGTGTGTGTGTGTGTGTGTGTGTGTGTGTGTGTGTGTGTGTGTGTGTGTGCGTGTGTGCGTGTGTGTGTGTGTGTGCGTGTGTGTGTGCGTGAGTATGCACGTGTGCATGTGCGTGCATGTGTGTGTGTATGTGTGTGTGTGTGTGTGTGTGTGTAGGATTGTTTGTATTTTGTAATGAAGTGGCTTCCATCTATGACTATCTTATGTATGTTGCTTTGTGGATATGTCACTGTCGCAAGAAGTATGTGTTGGAGAAAGTCAGTATTTTAAAAGGATGTGTGGATAATAATTTCAGTGAGGTGGATGAGAAATTCTGATATCAAATGCAGTTGTACCTCCTTACTTATATTAAGTCTAATGTCACATAACTGAGACCAAAAGAAAAATCATCAATAAAATGCTATAGCTAAGTTGGCTACAAGTGAGTTGACTGTAACTTTGATTTTAATGGCCAATGACATGTTACAAACATGTCAATAAGCTATATTATCAACACATTGAATGACTATGTATAGAAACAAAATTGGGGGAATTCAAAAAGTCTACATGGATTAATTTTCTGTGTAGGCATACTGACATGGAGCTAACACGGACGTAAGCAGCCATGCGATCCAGTAAACAGAGCTAAGAGTTGTGCATGAGCATGCCAACACGGAAGTGTCCATGGCATGCAAGTCACCTCAAAAGCAGGTGAACTGCATGCAAATGAGGGTGTATAGCAATCCAGCAAACAGATAGTCAGTCGTGCAAATCCCGTGTTGGTGTTTGAAGTGTACACGGAAAATTTCCTTGTACAGGAAATCAAAAAGTGAACAGGGGCTGTAAAAGCCCTGTGATAAGGTCAGAAAAAGCAAAGCAGACACAGATATGTGCAAAACTATGCCCAGAGTATCCAAAATGTAATGACAAAGTATTTAAAAATGTTTTTTAATACGCATATTATGTTTGAGCGGCTCGCAGCAGTGACTAACATGCCATTATGCAATAAATAAATAAATAAATAAATAAATAAATAAATAAATAATTAAAAGTGTAAAAAGGAAAAAAAAAATAAAACATGTGACAATAATGCATTATAGGGCCTTGCATGGAGTATGTACAATGGTAGATGTCTGTGGTTGCTAAGGAGGCAGGGTCTGGAATACTGTAGTGTCCAGGCTGTGTGCACAGATATGTATGCAAATGAGCTAGGGTTACTGACTAGCAAAAATGAGTATCCGTGCCCACAGATGAAACCCGTGTAGCCCCAGAACCATGTTGATGTCCACAGAAGAGGTAGCTGATATCAAAAGGAGGTGTCTCTCAATGTCTTTATGCACATTGGAGCTCAGCAGTGCCTGATTGCATGCCACTGAGCTGAGTTGAGCAGAAGGGTGTTTTTAGTGCCTGCTAAGCTTTGTTTAGCCTTGGGGCATGTGTTTAAGCTGGTTTGAGCTATGCTGAGCATGCCCATGCATGGGGGTGTGTCTATTGACTGCTGAGCCTTGTTTATACCTGCGGCATGTGTTTGCGCTCCTCACTGCAGCGCTTAGCAAGGAAGGCTGTCAAGAAAAGAAAAGAAAATGGCTGAGAATGCCAATCATATATAAATAACTGATGACCCTTGGCCCACCTAAACTGGGCCATGCCAACTCCTCGATGTACTTGGCAGGTGGAATGCATCATAGTTAGCCAATTACACAGGCTGCATCTGCAGCAGAACACTATAAAGTATGCATACACCCAAAAATCTGATTTTTCCCCCATACTGTGCACCATTGGGGTACAGACTTGGGAGCTCTGATACATCTGTATGTGCCTGATACTGAGGTCAGTGCTGATGCTGAAATAGGCCTTGACTGAGAAGGAAAAGAGTGTTCAGGCCCAGGGTAACCTTTCAGGAGCTACATGAGCTGGAGATTGTAGAGCACTACAGGGTGGACAAGGACATATTACAATAACTCACCTAGCTCTGCCACCCTCAACTCAGACCCAGAGCCAACAGCGGGGAAACCATCCCAGTGGAAGCAAGGGTATGTGTAGCCCTTAGGAGACTAGCTACAGGTACTTTGCAAAGACCAACTGTGGACATGATGGGGATCTCACAGGCATCAGTATCCAGGGTAATCCACCAGTTCCTGGATGCCATGCAAACACATGCCAGTGAGCACATTTATTTACCCTGCACCCCTGAGGAGACGGCCAGCAGTATTCACCTCTTCTACCATGTAGCACACTACACTGAGGTACTGGGGCCATAGACTGCTCTCATGTCCACATCAAAGCACTATCTGGCGAGGAGGGTAGAGTCTTCATCATCTGCAAGGGGCACCACTCCATCAACTGCCAGATCATGTGCAATGCCCAGGGCATTAACATGAATGTGTGTGCTGACAACCCTGGCAGGTATCACAACTCCCATATCTTTCATGCATCAAAGCTGTACCAGATTTTTGCCATGGGGACATCCCGTATGGTCATCTACTGGGGAATGCTGACTACGCACTGGAACCATGTATGATGCACCCATCAGAAATGTACACACACCTACCAATGAATGCCATAATGAGGCACACACACAAACTAGGAATATCATAGAGCATGTGTTTGGGCTGCTTAAGTCATGGTTCCAGTGCCTTGATATATCTGGTGGACCCCTTCAGTACTCTCCAGCCATATGTGCACAGATGTTCACAGTATGTGCCGTACTACACAATATGATCTTGTGGAAACAGCTGTAGCAGGATCATCACAGGGAAGGGACACACAGCCCCCTCCAGTGCCTAGGTACCATCAGCCACATCCACAGAGGGGCTTGGAGGAGGAACCACCTGAGGCTGTCTCTGTAGGCAGACATTGGTGTGCCCAGTATGCCCTGGCCTTGGCCAAGAGGCAATGCATAGCACATGCACTGACAACATAGGGTCCTAGGGACTGACACCCTACTCTGACTCACATACATAGTAAAAAGCATGCCAGCCACACCACACAACCTATACCAAACTGTGTATTGGCTGTGTACTATGTGCAGTTAGCCCTGAAACACAGGTCTCTCAACCACTGCATTCACAAGGTAAGTTACTCTACTATACAACAAATGTATGGGGTCCTAGTCTATAATAGCACATGTATGGACCTGCTGCATGTATGCAAGGAAATAGAGTGGGCCTCTGGACAACTTGTAGAGCTCTAACATCCACCTGTGACAATAGGTAATTTGTCCAGTACTGAGTGCCCCATAATATTCATTAGGCCACATGGCTGGAAACCACACTGCATTATGCAAGGGAAATGCCAAACAGTGGGGTCATAGGACCAATGTATGATTGTCAGTGCCAGATTCCCATACCTCCAACACATCAGTATTCTCATACAACTACAGTAACAGAGTATGTTTGCAAGGATATATCAGCAGACCACACATTTCCAGGGTTGTGACATACAACCTGCCCACATATTTTACCCACAAAATGCAGGAGTCAGTGCATGTCTGTATGAAAAACAACAGAAAGCACTTGAAAGCACCAACCAACACCAAACAAGTGCTACGAGCCAAAGGAAACTGCAACCACGAGTCCACTTCAAATCTTTTAATAGCAGCTCCACGAACCATCCACATTAACGCAATTACACAGAGTAAATAGCCAGCGTTTTCATCCAAACACTTGGACTTCATCAGACAATATGTTCCCATTTAATTAATCTATTTATACTAAATTGATAACCCTCCAACCAATGTAAAACCCCCAAACACATTCAAAATGAACCTATGGACCAACAAGCCTCATTGAATATTAATGTTGAATTAAAACATAAACTATGAAATACGTATGTATAACATTTAAAATGTCTAAATGCATTAAAAACTATAACATTATAAATATATATAAAAACAGTACATAAATACATGAATTAAATTAATTACAATATTTCAACCCTTATAAAATAAAGTGCTTGTGCTTACTAACTTGTTTAAACATAATGAAACATCTCCCTCTACTGTCAAGATTCCATATTGCACATAACATTCCAAAAATACAATGAATACCAATTCCTTTATACAAAAATACAATAAATTTAAAAACTAACTAACTAATATTCATGAATACGTTGTACTTTGCTTGGATATAATTTCATAAATAAATAACATAAATCATACATCAAATCCTAACACTTACTGTATTTATTTAAAAACTCCTAGATTTTATTGGCCCTTATTTTTAATAAGGATGATATACTCAAATAGTCATTTATCCCTCTGTATGCTGTTGATAGTTTGAGGAATTAAACCTCTCCCTCTCTCTGGTGGCTGGTGTGGCTCACTAAGCTAAGGGCATTAGCATGGGTGATGGTGTCGATGGTTCAAAGCTGGTATCATCTACAACTTTTTCATGTGAGTTATTCATATGTTAGGAGTGTCAGAGTCTTAACACCACAATCTGTGATGGAAAGACAGCTGGACAAAGCCAGAAAAAATGGAGGGACAGAGGGCCAGACAACAGACAGACATTATACATAGTCTGAGTAACCTAGACGTTGGTTAGTATAACAGCAGGCTGCATCAGGTCAGATTAGCTACAGGATGTAAAGGTCATCACTTAAATATCTCAGTAGTTACAACACTTCATTGCCTGCATTTTACAGTATAGTACTGGGCAACCACAACCATATGGAGAACAGAGCAGACATATGGGGCAATAGGCTGGACATCCTTCAAAAACATGTAGAAAGAGAGGTATGCAAACTGTCACCCTGTATGTGGTGTTACAGCGTGTGCCTCAGCAAATCAAACAACTCAACCTCTTACAGCAACAAATCTGGCCAAAGCCATGAATATAAGTAGGACAAATTCCCCAAAATAGAGACAAGTGTTAAATATTGCACTTACAAACATAAAGACATGATAGAATAACAGGTCTTGCAATACAATGAATCTCCTGAAGTGACTGCAGTCTGAATCTCAAATGTCAGTCATTATTTCCTAACATCACTCTTTAATGATCTGCCACTAATGTGCCAGAAAACATCAGTGTTATGTAACACAGACCAAAGATATAAGGCAAATATCTGGACATTATGTGCAAATCTGTACAGTTGATAGGTATGAGTCACATATTACATTCACCAAACAGCTGGGGAATGCCTTGGACAAAATATCAGGGAGGTGCTGGAGTGTGGAAACAGGTGCAGAGGCCAATGGTTTGCAACACACAAAATCCCAGACTGGAGTACAGGTAGGTCTGGCCTGGAGTCACCTTGTAAGTATTGACTGTCACACTGGGCAAGTTGCTACACCTAGCTAACCTGACCTCATGTCTCTTGCCTCTTTTGCCCAAAGAACAGCTATGTGGAAACATGAATGTGCATGCAGACAGCAATGTATGTCTCCCGTTATCCCCCTCACACATGATTACCCAAGCTATCAGTATATGGCACATATATATGTAAACAATATATGTATACATATACATACATACACACGTATCTAGATATACATATATATATATATATATATATGTATATATATATATATATATATATATATATAAAAAATGTGTGGACTGACATAGACTCTCCTCACATATCTACATAACACATTTACATAACATACACACACAATGTAAAATACATCCTGTTATACACACACACACACACATACACACACACACACACATACAGTATACATATATATATATATATATATATATATATCTATATATATATATGTGTGTGTGTGTGTGTGTGTGTGTGTGTGTGTGTATATGTATGTGTGTGTGTGGATATTGGATGTAGGAATGTCCCTACTTACACGCAGAATGCTGTGTTGGGGTTATGTGCACCGACACATGACAACAGTTGTCTGATGGTAACAGACTAAGGCCAAAAAAGGACAAAATCCACACACTTACAGAACCCTGTGCCTGTGGAATGTCACCCCATAGACAGACAATGGTGAGCTGGTGGAGTAATGTGCAATGGTTGTAACGCAGGCCTTGGATGGGCCATATTGTCCATGGCCAATTGTCCACCTACCAAACTGCAACCAGCCAGAAATGGATATACTGGGAATTGTACACTCATAGCAGGGGTATTAACAGGTGTCTCACTCCTATGACACTAGAGACACTTAACAGCAGCACACTGGAGCACTCTGTAGGCCAACCATGCTGTGTAATACAAGGCCACTTTCCATAGGCCACAAGAATGGTGGCTGCATCTGCAAATACAGTAAACATAACCTGTGGCATATGCAATAAGCACTGCAAGCTATAGTGTGTACAAATGAGTAGGAGTTCTAACTTTACAGCAGGTACCTCTCTGTGTGTGTATCCAGGTATATCCCCTGCAGCAGTAAAGACATGCCCATCTGGCCTATGTCTGTGCAATGATGATTCATTTTATGGCCTGTGATTAGCTGCTTACCTCAATAGTGGCCTCCTTTATGAAGCCTGCTTATGTCATCCACCTTATCAGCACTGGCTGACAATTTATTTTCATGTAATCTCTATGACACAGATGATTAGTACTGCAAGCTGTAGTGTGTTCTAATAGTTAGGTAGGGGTTATAATATTACAACAGCCAACTCTGTGTGGAAGTATCACCCCTTGCAGCAGTACAGCTATGCCTGTCTCTGAGCAATGGTTGTATGTTTTAAGGGCTTCTACATTGGCCTGTTTTACAAAGCCTGCTGATGTCATCCACCTTATCAGCACTGGCTGACAATCTACTGTAAAGTAATCTCCATGGTACATGTGATAAATAGTGCAATCTGTAGTGTGTACTGGTGGATAAGTAGGGTTACTAACAGCCAGCTCTGTGTGTGTCTGTTTGTCCATGTGTGTGGTTACAGATCTATTCCCTAGTATAACTATGGACATGCCAATATGGGTGATTTCTATGCAATGGTTATTCATTTTACAGCCCTGTGGAAAGCTCCAGGTCTCATATAGGCATCAGTGATGTCTGCCAACATCTAGGTTGTACAGTCACAAAACACAGGTAACATGTATAAATGGTAGCAGACTTTCTCACAATATATGAATGCACAATTATGCTGGCTGCCTCCATTGTCCCACGCATGACCTTCTCCACAAATGCACCTAGGGAAACATGCACAGGTACTGCTGTACCATGCTGACATCATATTTCTGCTGTGCTGCCATGCCATCCTGTGTGCTGTACTGCCATCATGTGTCCATAGAATAACCACTCAAACCCCTGGAACAGACACTTAGGTCAGTGATACATCTGTCATTCTGTCACATTAACACCAGTCTAACATCATGCACCTAAGATACACAAGGTTTGCTGTGTAGTCATGACACATGCAACCACACAGTACCTGTTGTGGTGCACAACACCTGCAATGGCATAACAATACTGCACTACAAATCTCCATTAACAGTAACATAGTCACCCTGTGCATCCAACACATATTTGCATGCCTCTGCCTCAATGGCACAGATGAAAGGGATGTGGTACAGGTATCATCACATGCACAGGGTGTGATGTTGGTGTTCCAGAGGCCTAGGCTGTGCCATACAGTTGGCAGCATGTGTGTGAGTCATGAAGGGGTGCTGGTCATGTGTGCTGTGGCGTGGTGCCATTTGTGTCTGTGGGTGACCTGCTTGTGACAGTGATGTTTGAGGGTGTGCATGTATATACTTAAGCCCAGTGCTAGCCTTGCACATCTGTATGTTAGACAGCTGTGGACCGTATATGGCAGTGTACAGTTCATCCTCTCTGGCCACGAACATGGGAAATTGCTCTGTCAGGAGTGACAGTGGCACCACCATGCCCGATGTCAGATGTGATGCTAGTACCTGACAGTGAATACTGTCTGCTTTGCCTGTGTCCACCATAGGACTACCCAGGACCAGGTTCCCATGGTCTGCCATGTTGTGGTGTGGACAACACACTTCTCTCAGCAGCGCTGGAGGTACTGCCACTATGGGAGTGTGAGTGTGCACAGACAAGTGGTCTCTCAGCAGATGGTGTTGCTGACCTAGGTCTACATGCTCAATGCCCTACCCCAACCAGATGTTCCAGCACAGACAATGTATGGGCAAAGACAAACACTGTCTCAGCCCACCATCTGTCCACTACATCAGTGAAATGATCCATGTTGTCACCAATGCAGTGGAGGCAGTCATGGATGTCAGACTGTGCTGTATGCATGACCCTGAGCATCCATCTGGTGTTGCATTTGGCATGTGCATACAAGATGGTCTGAAACATATGGCGAGTGAGCCATGATGTGAGCCTGTGACAGGAGGTGGATTGTCAGCAGTCCCCATTTGAGCACCCCCTGTCAATCTGCCTGCACTGGACCTCACCAGCTGTCTGGCTATGGCCAATGTCTATGCTCACTGATGCCATATTTGTCACACTGTACTGTTCAATGTTGGCACCATGGGACTGCCCAGTATTTGTGGCCTCTGGGGACTGGGTATGTGTGGGCATACTGACTGTGTGTGGGAACAATGGGGGCAGAAGAAGGATGTCAACCTTTGGGAAAGATTCAATCCCTGACAACCCCACCTGTGCCTTAATATGGCCACCATCATCATCATCAGAGCCTGATTGAGCACTGACATCAGGTTGTGAGGGAGACAGACTCCAATCCCCCATTCACCTCTAAGGAGGAAGACAAAATCAGTACATTATTACCTGCACTATTATGTATGGTAATCCACACAGACTCATACAGATGAGGAGCCATAACTGCATTATCAGTCAAACATCTTATCCCTGATTTCATGCACAACACACAAACACACAACAACATACACAGACAAGACAGGTCATTTCTAACATGCACTTCAGCTGCATCCAGTGAATGATGGCAGTACACCACACCTGTGGGGTATGCAATATGACAGTGTATGTGATAGGACTACAAATAATAGCCAGTACACCTATCCTGAGAATGATATGCCTGCTGTAGTATGACTGCAGCAGCTATGTACCATCTCCCTATAGTGAGTGAACAGGCATCCTGGGGTCATTGCCTCCTGTATAGCAGGCTGCATACTTCTTCATGACTATAGCTGCAAACATGTTAGTGTTTATACAGATACACAGCTGTGATTATGCACTGTAGTCAACTCTCCGATATGTTACATACAACTATTCCACACTGGCTAAGCATAACAGCTGTGTCTTGGGCTAAATGGCAGTCCTTAATGTTCATATGGTATATATAAGCTGTAAAACAATGGTATCACACTTACCAGGTACAAGACCACAGACTCCGGCCACACCTGATGTACCTATGGAAATGTGAAGGAGAGGGATTGTCAGCAATACCACATGTTGCACTGTTAGACAGTAATATGTGCATATATCCACATGTATAGTACCTAATGTGATACTGCCTATATTGCTGATATTCTGAGTATGTGCGCACAACTGTGTATTAAAACAAACACCCCCCCCCCCCCCCCAATGCAGATAGACCTGACACCCATGTACTGGTATGCAAAGCCTGCCACAATAAATAATACAGTATTACACTGGTGAACAAAGTAAGCTTACCCGGATGCTCCTCTGATGTCAAATCTATGGCACCCACCTCCAGGATGTATAGATTGATGGATGCCTGGGAGCTGGTAGTTGTTTCCAGGTTTGCCAGGAGTTCCTCTGTGGCTGTGAGTGGTTGTTCTGTTGCAGGACCTCCATTGGTGGCAGCATGAATCCCTGACCACAGTAGCTGCCCTTTGATGTGAAGCATTGAGCATATCTGTGGTCCTGTGTCAGACCTGCTTGTAGGTCCTGTCCTGATGTCCACTTTGGTTAACAGCCCTGACAAGGTCACCCCACAATGCTGCATGCTAGTCACAATGTTGTCGACCCCTTGACAGCAGAATGTGATGATGCAGTCTGAGGCCATCCAGGATAATAGTATTCTCAGCAGCTGTGAATGGGGAATGCTTCCTGTGATACATTGTTCCTGAAAGACAACAAGAGAGGGACACATTAAAGGACCAGATATGTGATCATCCACTATGTACAGACCCTGCACAACCAATATGGACTGCACTATCCACTGCTCCATCACACGTCATACCTTATAGTGTATCGACACACTACATGTGCGGCTATCACCAGGATAGTAGCAATACTGGATATGTCCCTGTGTGCCGTGACAGATTCTGCTGTATGTCTCTACATCCATCACTGCAGTCTACTGTGGTGTGTCCCCTACAAGAAAACTCCCAGTAATATGTCATGCAGCCAGTGTCAGATAAATAACTGTGTGATATTACAGCAACTATATGGGGACAGTCTAGCAACAGCAGCATGCCACAACAACAGACAGCAATGCAATCCTGCTGTAGTATATGTTCCCTGTAGACATCCCACCTCCCCACTACACAGATGCTTGTGAACTGTAAACATGTGCCACATGAATGTGTTCCTTTTGGCACAAACATGTGGATGTCTGAGAAATGGTTGGTCATTCATTGATGGCTGTTGATGGACACTAGGGAAACTGGCTGTCACATGCCAGATCCCTCAGAAAACACGCATGCTACAGTAATATCTGTAAGTGTATTCATGCTTTTACATTGTATGGGCAATATGTATCCCCTGTTACTGAGGGTAGACCTGTGTCCCCCCATTACTAATGGCTATGACTGAATCCCTGCTGTAGGGAGTTGGCAGGTATGTTAGCCATAGCTCTCAACCAAAGAGGTACAATTGTCATCAAAACAGTGACCTAGACAGGGTGCATCAGGGGCAGTCAGGGACACCTGTAGAATGCCAGCAATATTTATGTGTGGCATTGACAGACTGTGAGGTTGTAAATGACAGTACATCATTTGATGTTACAGGAGTGTACACCCTTACGTAGTGTCACTATGTCTAACAGATTCCACTAGCTTTCCTTCAACAACCGACTGTTGTAGGAGGGAGTGACAGGGGCAGAGCTGGGATTTGACTCAAAGCAGGAACAGTTGCCTGTAGCTGTTGGACAGTACAGTATCACCAACATGTCAATACCATAGATGTATGACAGACCTAATGTTGTAATCCCTATTCCCCATACCTCCATCCTACCATCTGCATCCCATTACATGGGGAAATGTATTACATACCTGGTAGAGTGCAGTACTCCTTTTTTGAAGTGTTCCTCAGAAAACTGTATGTTGTTTGTGCAAGCAAAACAACATACAGACCTGCTCCCCATAGGCAGTTGATTGCCTTTTGTAGGTACTGCTCATTAACAGGTAATTGCCTGTGGACCAATCTGTGCCTGAGACTTGCTAAATTCATCCAAATCAGCTAGGTTGCACTTTTATTAACCAACTGCATGACACCACAGTGCAATATTTAAGGCCTTCATGTAGCCCTTGGCCCATTTCTTCGACTTTGAGATGGACATTAGTGAGGTGTGGAGACTGCAGCATCACAGAGTGTAGGTTAAAATACTGTCCACTGTTGATATTTCTGAGGTATGTCCACAGTTTTGCATTATATGTTTAGCCATTTTCGCATGACATTGTGATTATCTGACAGCTCAGTGGTAAACATTGTGGGTTGAGGTCAGTAAGGACAGGGAGACATGTGAATGTGAGATGTCATACCGATCAAGCTATGCATGCTGATGCAGTAGCTGTAATTCTATCAGCTCACTAGCTTTGTAGGGGCAAACTGTGAAACATGTCCCTATTGATGGACCTTTGACCCCCCCCACCCTTTATGTATGGTTGTGTCTGAATCCTTTGTTCTAGGGGGTTGTGAGGTATGGTAGGTCTTCAGCAGATAGCTTAACATACAGGGGAGTGTGACCTTTTTGGAGGACAGCAAGCCGTGTGTGTAACTGAGTCAGCAGTGTCATCTGTGTTATCACAGCAGAGCCAGGGTAAAGGTACACTTTACATTCCAATTGAGGCAAGTACTTCAGGTACATCTGCTATGTAACAGTGCCAATCACAGAGTAGTAGGTGGCATATAGTTTGGCTATAGAAATATGTGCAGTGTGTCCCTACCTACAGGCCTTTGACTTGTAAACATGAGTAGCAGTTCATGCAATAGCAGCAACCTGTGTGGGTTAAAATTGCATGACTCAGTCATTACTTGCTGTGTTCACAGGAATGTAATTGATGTGCAAAACACTGGATTCAAACGCAAGACTGTGGGTGGCAAAATATACTACATGCAAGGCATTTAACAGACTGAGCTGCTGAGTCAGTGCTGTAGCAGGTGTATTTGGAAGATATATGTGCATACATACAGTCTGTGACACACATTGTCTGCATCCATCATTATGTCAATGGCTTTAAAAGGCAGTTGTGCAGCAGGGTCCCAGTTGTACATATGTACTTATGTACTTTGCCATTGCTATCTTAGCAGGTGTGTTTAAAGATGCTGCTAATAAAAGGGAACAATTACCTCCTATCATACCTCTCAATCTCTTAATGCAATAAATCTGGACAAAGCCATACGTAAAAGCAGGACAAAGGCACAAAAATAGGGACAATCTTTACATATTGCTTTTACAAACATAGAATTTTGAGAGTAACAGGTGTTGCATTAGCATGTGTTTTCTGGAGGGTATGACATGTGAAACTCAAGTGTCTGTCATGATGTTCAAACCTCAGTCTTTGATGACTTACCCGTACTTTGCCAGAAAAATGCAATGTTATGCAAACCAGGTCAAAAATACAGGGCAAAACTCTGGACATTCTGCAACAATCTGTACAGTTGACAGGTATACCTACTATCCCAGGCCTGACATACATCCATTATTATTTATTTGGCTGTGTACTGGTATAGTGTCTATATCACAGTCCAAGGTACACACCCATTTTTCCCATTATATGTACTTGCAGTCTGTCAGTTGCAATCAGTACATTTTTCTGGAAACACCTGCTTTAATTCAGAGCTGAATGGCCTAGTGGGCTAATGCACTATTCTGTAGTTGACAAGGGCCTGGGGTCAGGATGTGCCATGGTGATTATTTTGCTGATCTGCCTAACACTGTGAGAAACACATAAGACCATTAAGCCAGTTTTAAGCACTGTTAAACAGGTTTGTGTGGGTTTGTGAGATGCTCTACATTGTGGCATTGTGGAAAGCCAAAAGAATGTTAAGGAGAAGGATCTATGAACACAAATATGACATCACAGTAAAGAAGGAAACTAGTGCTTTGTATAAACATACTAAGTCCTGTACAAAAGCAGAATTCTCTTTCTTTGTTCTGGAACAGATTATGAATGACATGAGGGGGGGGGGGCATGGGAAGAAAGGATAGAATTCAGGGAACTGTGGTGGCAAGTTACCCTGGATGCAGGCAACTTCCCTGGGCTGAATGATTATGTGTCTATTTTGCCACTTTTGAAACTAAGATCTGCAAAACTTTAAAAACTTTGGTTGCAATCAAAATTTTGGCGAGTAGATGGCAATATTTTCCTTTTTTATAATGCATTTGATTAATTTAATGCGTCCATGATAATATATTTATTTTTCACTCATTAAATATAAATGAAATTATTTATTTATATATTTTAAATATTTTAATTAATTGTATTATGAGTGTTATTTTATGTTTAGAATGTTTTTAAATAGGAAAAGTGCAATATTCATGAGGTTGTATATTAAATTTGGGTCTGTGGAAATGTCATTGTTTTTTTTTTTTTAATTTCATGCTCAGTTTGTATTGGTTAATTTTTTAATTAATGTATAAATGGTTTAATTGACAGTAACACTGGTCATCTGAGGAAGTCTGATTGCAGAGACGAAAACGCATTTACTGCAAAGGCGTTTATGTGTGCTTTTTACCTGTGAAGTTTCGTGTGTATTTGGAATAAAATTCAGCTTGGAAAACTACCTCGGTGTTTTACTCTACGCTAAAGGCACTTTTTGACTGTTTTCTTTGTGATTTTAGAGTGCCTTTCCACTGTACTTTTTCTTGATATTTACCTAGAGCTCACCTGGAAATAAAATATGACCTGGTAGTACTACTACAGTGTTATAGTATACTGCAGTGACAGTTGAACACACATGCATGTAATACAATCATGACAGAGATAGTAGGTAACCTATACATTACTAAATAAAATGCAAGTATACACAATATATTGTTACTGGGTTGAAATATCAGCTCTAATTCCACAAGTATTGCACAACAGTTTATTACAGCTACCTTCATGCAGTTACTGGAATAGTTTTGAGTTTTTCTTGCACAGAAGTTGGCATTATGCAGCTGTACTTCCACAGTTATTGCACTACAATTGTTTTATACATAAATGGTTCATGTCTGCTCTTTTTCTAATTTATATGACTATGGATAGCATAATACAGCTGTACTCATGACACTCATGGCGGAACCTGGCCAGGTGCCCTGTGTGCCCCTCGATGTTGCAAGCTCTTACCTCTGCAGCTGTTGGGAGAGAAGCACACAATTATGTATACCAGTTTAGCAGGCATTCAAAATTAAATATTGGTGAAACACAGATAAACATGGTTACACACGTGGAACATTGCTCACCCAGAATTCCTTTGGACCCAAGCATCTAAGAGAGCCCCTGTCCTTCTTTTCAGGTCATCATGGTAGTGATGACACTGCTCACCTGTGCGAGGGATACCAGTTGTACTGGTGAGATCCCTTGCCAGCTGGTCCCAGGCCTCTGCTTTGTACTTCAAGCCCCAGAACCTCCCTGCATGAGCTGCTCTTCGTGTTTTTCACTAGGAGTCTGTCCATGGCCCAGGACTCCTCAATGCCCCACCGCTGCACCGAAAAGCATGAACCCTCTCCAACACCTGTCATTGTATCCTTCAGAGACAGAAATCCAATGGATTATGGTGTATTCCTGCCTATTTGCTTGATATAGCCCTTTTTCCTGCCCTTAAGCGCCATTGGGCAATATTTAAAAATGCAACGTGTCACTTAGCACAGCACAAACCAACTCAGCTCAACTGAGCAGTGTTTAAACTGGTAATACTTAGCATTGCTTAGCAGTGCACAAACCAACTAAGCACAACTCAACAGTGCCAAGCATGTGAAATGGTGCTTAAACAGAGATTGTTTAAGCAGTGCTTATCATGGGTTAGCATGGCTTAGCACAGCTTAGCTGAGTGTAGCAGATCATGATTTAAAAATAATTGGCATCATTTCTCTTGGGAAAATAATTACTTAATTTCCTCTTCGTGTATTCAAACCCTGCACCTACTGCACAGGAGGCATTAACTCTATCCACTTGGCTATGTGAATATGTGGAATGCTGCTATACTTTTACATGTACCTCTCAGCTACATTTAAATACTGCTGAGCATTGTGCTGCATCATGCAAACCTGCACAGCTATGATTAACTTCAGCTTTGAATTCATAATTAAATTTATCCGGTTTCTATTTTTAGATGTCTGGCACATGTCAATTGCTGCTCACCACACCTCATCTCACAAACTTAAAAAAAAGGAATAGATTTACATACATTGATATATTGCACTATAAAAGTATAGGGGGTGTGTCACTCATCTGCAGACACACTTAGTAACGCACTCCCTACACTGATTCAATAACCATATTCCACAGCTCTCCCTCAGTAATGTGCCATCATTAATCCACAGCTCTCCCTCAGCAATGCACCATCATTAATATGCATGGCGCATTACCAAGGGGGGACCGCATATACGGCCACAGTACCTTGCATGTAGACTGCATACTATGCCTACACTGAATTTATTAAATCTGGGGGATTGTTTTTCAAGTGACACTTTTGCTGCATACTTTGCCTGTGCTTTATTTTTATCCTTAAATAATGTTTCCCAGTTAATCTCGGAGAGATCATTATGCATGGACAAATAATTGCATGTCTTCAGAGTTTTGAGATGTTTTAAGTATTACAAGAGTTGGTCTTGATTTCAGCCATGATACTATCAAGATCCAGTTTCATCATAAATGAGATAAAACGTGTTACTGTACATTAGTTCAACATATTTTTTAAGACAAGGTAAAGAATGCTTTTACCTTTAGTTGAGTATTAAGTGGGGATGTTCTGAATCTGTAGACACCTGCAGTGAACTGTTTTGTAATGAAGTGATGTTTATCAGACAGGGGAGGAGCTGTTATATGGAAAAAAGTAATTGAACTTGGCAAACAGCACAACCATCAGCACATATTAAATAGCTGCTTACATCTTGTTGCATAAAAAATAAAATTCTCCATGATCTGATGCTACATTTGTTGCTTTTTAAATATTAAGGTATCAATTTGCCTTTGGATGAAAATAAGCATGCACATCATTTAACAAACCACACCACACATTTGCTTGGAAGAAATGGCCGCAGACATGTATTTATTATGCCAATCAGATCAAAATATGTATCATATCAGTGCCAGATCAGAAGTCAATTCCAATCAGATCAATCAATGCCAACCAAGAATATTCAGATATATGCAAAGGGTAGAACTTGAAAATAAGTCAGATCAATCAGGCCATAACATACTACTACAGTCCCTATAAATACTCAACCAACACCAATGGCTGAAGGGATGTACAACCAAACACTGACAGTCCCCTGTCACAATTCATCTGGATACCAGTGGCTGAAGGGGATCTGTAACTTGTGAGACTTCAGGCATTGGCCTCCAGCCTACCCATCACACCATGGGGTGGCCCACTCAGAGAATGGCCAAGCTGTCTGAACTTGCACCCCTCCCCAGGCCAAGAATACTCCATTGCAGTTTTAGTCTTCCAATCTGCCCTTCCATCACAGCAAGATGGCTTGTACTACATGTCACTTCCCCCCAAGCACATCTGCCAACTTTGCAATTCCTTTAAGGTTTCTTATATATAACTTTTTTGAAGAATGTGACAAGTGAACTCCATCACTTCTTTACAGTTCTGAAAAAACTGCTATTAGTGTGGTGTAGTACCCAACCCCATAGTTCTCTTAACTGTTGTCTAATGAATCTGTTGGTGAACTTCTTAGTCCTTTCCACTGCTGTAACATTATTTGCTGCTTGCCAGACTGATCTTGGAATTATCTGACCACACAAGTTTAATGTCCAGTCAAATCCTCTGATCTGCCCGGATCATTGACAAATTCTATTTTTTGAGGTGCAACAATGCGCTACTTGTCACATCATTCCCACTATATGTAATACAATTAAAATTGTCTCAGGTAATGACTCAGAATACTCTGTTAAAGCTGCCAGTATGTGCCTCCACTGCATTTCTCTCCTTCTCAGTAAATGAACCCGCATATCTTCCGCTTTGAAACCCAAGTTCCTCCCAAATTCACCCAATTCTCTGGTCATATGGCATATGAAAGAAAGCCTCAGGATCCATGCCTCTATCAGCTGCTTTATAATACTTACAAAAGAGAATGTTCATTAGTCATTATCATCCGACATATCCTTCTGTAAGCTTGTGATCTCTGACCTAAGAGTAGTATCTCAATTTCTGATGCCCCTTTGCTTGGGCATGGGATGTGGTTCCTATGCTGAAGAATATGCTGTTAACTTGCTAATGTCAAGACCCAGCCTTGCTATGGCTTTTTTCAGGACTGTCCTGAACTGGTAACTAGATAAGCGAGCACAATTTCTGTGACGCAACAACAGTGCATCACCACTCCTACACATCACCTGGTATTTATTAAACCATCTAACTATATCTTATCCTGTATCTTTTGGGGGTCTGAGCTTCTGCCATACTCCTTGTCCTAGTTTTGGCTGTTTTACTGTTCCTCACATGAACCCCTACCCTGTCAGCCTCTAGCTTAATATCACTGAGCTCTAGAGCCCATCAAGAGTTGTCAATGCAATGCACTATCTCGGATATCTGGAATGCACCACAAAACGCTATTAAGTGTTCTGTCCAAAACAGCCACAGTTCATACTCCAAACTACATACCTCTCTCAGAACTCCCATAGCCATGCAAAAATACTCAGTATGATGGGCTAATACACATCTGCTCTCCTGACCTCCATTCTTGCCCAACATTGGAGCATCTTTCTAATTGCAAATGCTTGCGTGGTGTCCTGCCACCCTCACACCCTTTGGTACTAACTAATTGCTGCCACATGTGAACAAGCATTGCACCTAGACATACTCAACTTTTTTAAACCAAAATATAACTTAATAGCTGTGGTATAGGTACTGGCCATTTTACTTGCAACCTTGCGTCAACCCTCATTTCTGTACAAAGGACAATACATATCTTATGCCGTACTTGTGTAGCTAGATGCAGTGTTTCTCTGTCATGCCTCATATCCACTTTCATCAGGTCGAAAAGGTGTTGTGGAATCTTGTAAAGCTTCAGGTCTGCTACTGGCAGCAGTTGTCTGAACCTGCCCCACTGAAAATGAGACAGTGAGTCAGCAACAACATTCTCCTTCATTGAATACACTGCACTTTAAATGTTGTGCTGCCTGCATTTCAGTATAAACTGCCCTTTTTGTCTCTTCTTCATTTCTCATTGGTTCTATTTTCAATGAAACCATACTCACAAGCTTAAACATTAATCCCTTTATCATCCCCATCCGAAGCTTACACTTTAACTTGCCTTCTTTGTCCCTTTCCCCTTCCCATTCTGCTTTCTCCGCCCTTTTTGTTTTTGCCTTGTGAAACATTTGTTTGACTGCAACAATTATGTTAACCTCCAAGTAAATGCAGTTTACTGTATTCATGTATTACATTTTTACCTCTATCTATATGTACAGTTTCCTATATTCATGTAGTTTATATGTTAATGCCATGTTGATGTAGAATTTTTGGTTTTGTTATTACATAACTCAGAATGAGCCTACCATTGGTTATTTGTGATCAGTGTCTAGCCCAGTAAACACATATAAACACAATGCACTAAAATAAATAAAGCCCTGAAATTTCTATACTTTACTTTGCTGCTAGTCCCACTCCCCGCACAAGCTTAAATAGGTAGCTGGATACTCTCATATTGTGCCCCAAAACATTCTGTGCTTTTCCTGCAACTCTCTGACCCTGATGTCTACTGCCTTGGTTAGATAGATGCCACAATGTACTCTTTACCATTCTCTATATCAGATTACTAGGGAAGTTTTACAACCCAAGGCATTTACAGTGCCCAAAATTACCAATATATAGCTCTAAAACATTCCTGTCAGGAATTGTATGTGGAAATCCATAAAACACTTTTTTTAAAACTTGCATAATTTATTTATTTATTTTATTTTATTTTATTTGCTTTTGTTGCCCGGGAAAGTCCACTGGGCTGAAGTGAGACCATTTTCAGTGGAGGCCCGGGGAGAAAAGCTCCATAATAGAATACAAGATGATAGAAATATATTAAACAAGAATATCAAAACTATAGCTAAGTTACAAAAAGTGTATCAAACAGGAGAATAACTTGGAACATTGTATAATTTTATGGCTATTAGTTGATGAGTAAACTTTGATTCATGGTAGGGTATCAATATATAAAGAGTTTACAGGTAATACAGATAACCCATACACATATACAGTAATGTAGTGCATTTTCAACAGATGGACTATTCAAAATATCTTATATAGAATGTGTAAACAAGAGTAGGTAACAACAGTAATTTACTTATGTCAATTGAGGCAGAATTTGGTATAGATAGATGCCCAAGGGTGACATATTAAGACAGGAGAAGGAGATGAGTGTTAAGTCTGAAGGGGTCAAACAGGAAATCAGGTTATTGAGGAGCTAGGGATGGTACATGGGCAGAGGCAGTGAGAAAAGCGATATTGATGTAAAGACGTTTTGAATAAGGGGATGCTATTTATGGTACAGAGATGAGATGGAAGAGATTTTCACAGTTTGGCTACAGTGCAAGAGTAGAGATACTGATCTGCAGGGAGTTTTGGAAGAGAGACTGATTTTCAGATCTGAGATGAAAGTTTGGTTGATAGAGAGTTAGAAGGGGGGGGGGGTGAGGGCTGGGCATTCCAGAGGTTTGTATATAAGTTTGTATGTTGTGGATAGTTGTATATATGTGAGGTGTTGTGGTAGTTCAAGCCAATTCAAGGACTGTAAAGAGTGGCAGTGATGGGAAGAATATTTTGCACAGGTGACAAACTTAGCAATTTTGTTGTAACAGGTGTCCATCTTATTTTTTAAACAGGACTGGATGTTTGTGAGAATTTGGGCACCATAGAGTAGAGAGGGTAGATGAGTTTACCATCATTATGATTGAGATTGACAGTATTCAGAAAGGATAGAAGAGCAATCATAGTGCTGTGACCAGGTCTAAAGCCATGCTGAGTGGTAGCTAGTAGTTGGTTTTGGAGTAGAAAGTTAATAAGTTGAGTTTGAATGCATTTTTCCATTATTATAGAGATAGGGATAGTATGGCAATAGGGCGGAAATTTGAGATAGGTGTTGTTGCCACCTTTAAGTAAGGGTATGATGTAGGCTTTTTTCCAGATGGAGGGCACATAGGATTCTTGAATAGTTCTGTTTATGAGAACACTGATGGGGTAACTGATAGAGTTGGCTGACATTTGTAGATACTCAGGGGGTAAGTTATCTGGGGTAGTACTACCGGGTTTGAGTTTTTGTAAGAGCTTACTTACAGTGTTAGTAGGAGTAGGAGAGATAGTGAATGGCTGGGGAGAAGAGTTTGTAGGTGAGAGATGAGTTACTTGGTTGTTGGTATGAGTAGTTTGAGAAAGGAGGCAGATAGTTTGGATATAGTCTCTATGAGGTAGGAACTGAAAAGTTAAGCAAGTTCAGCAGGGGTTTTATCAGGATTTGGGCAGGTGTTGCATTTGGTGCCAGGGTTTAGAAGACTAGAAACTCAATTACAGAATCTTTTAGGTTATGGTTACAGTCATTTTGGAGATGAAGATAGTATTGTTTTTTATCTTTAATGACTAGACATTTTACTTGGTTGTGGAGCTGCTTAAAGAGCTGGAGTTCCCCTGGACTTTTTACTTTTCTGCTATTCTTTCCATCTTCTCTCTCTTGTGGTCATGAGTTATTTGCTTTCTCTAGAAAGCCAAAGTGCATGATTTGTTCTTATGCTCTTGTTTCGAATGGGAGCTATTCTATTGAGTATGCTTAGGAACATCAAATTGAATAATTTAACAGCTTCACCCAAGAGTAGGGACTTCCAGTTAATTTTAATCAGTGTTTCATTGAAGTCTGTTAGGTTGAAGTTAGTTTTCCAGTAAGTTTATGTTGGTGCTGGTTTAAGGCTATGGGGGTGTTGTATGTTATGTAAGCAGGCTGATGGTCACTAATACTACAGGGGAGAGTTCCTGCTGAAGAAACTTTGTTAAGGTCAGAATCCAAAATCCAATCAAGGATGGAGCCATTGATATGTCTTGGTTGGGTTATGCTAGTGATGAGCTGAGTGTAGTTATAGAGATTGATGGATGCATTAGGAGAGTTAGTCAAGTGATCTAGCCAATTGATGTTAACATCACCTAAAATTATTGTTTTGTTAAGGATATTGTTTGAGGTCCGGGCTAGGATTTCTTCTAGTATAAGGATATTATTACCAGGTGGGATGTATAGGGCAATCAAGCTGAGACATTTAAATTCATACTTTTTTAAATAAGCTATGGTGACATCAGCTGTAAAGAATTGTGGAATAGGATTTGAATATGGAATGATGGTGAGGGAGTTAGGGTAGAGGACTGCAACTCCTCCCCCTTTCTTGTGGGGTCTGTCTGATCTTAGGCAGGAGAAACCTGGAGGGAGGAATTGGGTGTCTATGGTTTTAGCCATAATGCTATCTGTTTTGTTTCCACTCAACTCCACCATCCATAAAACCTAAATTTATTTTATTTATTTATTTATTTATTTTAACATTTGTTCACCGGGTCTGTCTGACTGAGTATGAGCCCATTTTCAGTGGAAACCTGTGGAGAAAAGCTCCATACATTATATTAATAAAAGCAGAAATCATAGTAAGTACAGTAGTTTCAAATACAAGATAATCAGTAATACAGAGGTAGCTGTAGTAGACACCAATAAAATTTCAAGCATAGTGCTGAAGTAAATAAATCCGTGGGCAGTGTAGTACATGATACTAGAAGTCAATGGTGGTTACTATAGTTACATATACATCTCATAATACAGTAAATATAGATCAATTCAACAAGTTTTGGGGTAAAGAACTGTGAACCAAGTAGAGTAGATGAAGGCAGTGAATAGGGAGAAAAAGAAAGGGCATAAATGTAGTAAGTAGTGTTAGGACAGAAAGTGGATGGGCGAGTAGGTTAAAAGACTCAGTGTATTAAGGGAGCACTTTGTAAGAGAGTTAGGTTGGACTTAGTTTTATGGGAGTAAGGGTTGCTATGGAGTCTCCATCTTAGCTACTTCTGCCATGTGGTCCTGAATAAAGAATTTACACAAGGGTTACCTTAAACTTGCTGAATCCATACAACATTTAGTTAAAGATTTCTGTCCAATAATACCCATTTATCATGTATTACCTGAAACTGGCTGGTAAATCCCATAATACCTAGCTTAGAGTTATCACAGCAACCAGCATTTTTTTAATTAATCAACCATAACTTACCTTGTACTAAACTCCAACCAAATAGTAAATCAGACATGATTTACCCTGCACTAAGCACCAGCTGAGTACAACCTACACTTGTACACATATGCATACATACACACACACACACACACACACACACACACACACACACACACACACACACACACACACACACAGACGCAAACACATACAGACATACACACATATAGACACACAGACACACACACATACACTCAACAAAACATGTTTTACTTTTCACTAAAGCATTAACTAAGTAACAGACACTTTTCCCCCACTTTTTTTAATATAGGTAATTTGAAAAACACTATTTGTCTTACAAAAAGTGTGTATGTAAAAAAATAACCAAACTTCATTTACCTTGTAGTAAGCATTCATGTTTGAAGTGTTAGTAATTCCAGTTATTTCCAGATACTGCTGAACTCTTTCCAGGAAATCAATGATTCTTGTTCATAGGATCATAGGATCATAGAAAGTTACTAGGCTAATGGTCCTTGGGCCCTTACAAGCCTAGCCAAGTTCTAACCTTATTTCCACAATCAGCAGCTAAAGCCGATGTCCATGAGGGACACAGGTAGAACCCCTGGGGTGAATTTATGGTAATCCATCCAATCATCCAGATTCTGTTTGAAGAGGGCCAATGAGGTGCTCTGTTTGACATGAAGTGGGAGTCTGTTTTAAAGGTGTGTTAACCTCTGGGAGATGAAGCTGTCCTTCAAGCAGGTTCTATTAATGTCATATACCAGGTTAAGGTCTTTAGAGCGAGTAACCTGTGTACCATTTGACTTGCGGATATGCACCATTTCCAACAAAGCAGGGTCAGAGATTGCCTTATATGCAAGGTAGAGATTGCCTGTGAGCAGTCTGTATGAAACAGGATAAAGTGACAGTGATTTCAGATGATCTACATAGGACAGATGCTGAAGACCTTGAATTTTCCTTGTGAGGAACCTTTGTGGTTTCTCCAATTGCTGCAGTGCTTGGAAAGGTACATACCAAAAGGGGCATTGTACTTGATTATTCGCCTGATGAGGGAAGAGAAGACGGAGGTTATAACTTCTTTTTTTCTGGAGGCAATGCCCTTACTTATGAAATGAGCAATAAAGAATACCCTTCTTACCACTGTGTAGACATGGTGATCAAATGTAAGATTGCTGTCAACCTGTGTGACCAGGTCTCTCTCCAGTGTGTGCGTACTTAGGGTGCTGCTATTGATGTGGTAGGTAGCAGGAATATCACTCTTACCAAAAGGGATGATAATACGTTTTTTTTGCATTGAGTTTAAGGCCATGACTTTGGCACCAATAATTTGTTTGTTTAAGACCCTCTTGTATAATGATGACATAATTTGGAGATTCTATGACTGCTCCCAATTTGCAGTTATCAGCAAACTTTGTCAGCCATAGACATTTAGTTTTTGCTTGTATTTCACAGAAATATATTATAAGCAGTAGAGGTTCCAGGACTAATCCCTGTGGAACACCATTGCTACAGGTCTGCTGTAGGTTCATAGGTCCATAGGTTCATAGGTAGGTACTAGGCTATCGGCCCAAGGGCCTATGTAAGCCAAGCCAACAAGGTTCCTTGGCTTACGCCACCCAAGAAAGTTATTTTTCTGTGCCACTGTTGAGCAGAGACACAGAAGTGATCCCTGGGGTGTATTTCCTATTTTTCATCCACTCATCAAGATTTTTCTTGAAGAGTGCTAATGAAAAACTTTGCTTGACATAGATGGGTAGCCTGTTCCAAAGTATAGGCAGTCTCTGTGACAGGAATCTATCCCTCCAGTTTGGGAATGTCCTGTTTATTGTGATGACAAGGTTTAGGTCCCTAGAGGGATTGGGATTTCTTTAGGTGTAGCATGTCCAACAGCTCTGGGTTTGACATAGCTTTATATGTTAGGCAGAGATCACTTCGAAGTAGGTGATATGCTACGGAGTAAAGCTGGTGTTTTTTGAGGCGGTCAGTGTAGGGCATTTGTTTGAGTCCAGTAATCCTCTTTTTGAGGTACTTCTGTGGCCTTTCCAGCTGCTGCAGATGTCTTGTGAGGTACATTCCAAAAGGGGCATTGTACTCAATAATGGGTCTAAGGAGTGACGAGTAGAGGGGAACAATGACCTCTTTTTTCCTGGATGAGAACCCTTTTATGATGAGGTGAGCCACATAGAAGGACTTCCTGACTACTGTGGTGATGTGACTATCAAAGGAGAGACTACTGTCCACCTGGGTCCCAAGGTCTCTTATCACGCATTAGGTGTTAAGTAGATTGCTGCCTATGTGGTAGTTAATGAGTACAGAGTTTTTACCAAAGGGGATGACACTGCACTTTTTGGCATTCAGCTTGAGGCCATGGCTCTGACACCAGGCATCTGTCTTAGCAAGGCCCTTCTGTAGGATGCCCACATCATTTGGGGACTTGACTATGGCTCCTAGTTTGCAGTCATCTGCAAACTTTGTTAGCCAGAGGCCTTCTGTGTTAGCCTGTACTTCAGAGAAGTAGATACCAAACAGGAGAGGTCCCAGGACGGAACCCTGTGGTACTCCACTTGTCACTGCTTTGAGGTCAGATTTGGAGTCTGCAACTTTTACAGTGTGGGTTCTGTCAGTGAGCCAGTTGGCAACCCATCTTGTGACATAGAGATTTATACCTAGTTTAGTGAGTTTAGCTATAATTCCAGAATGGGGGATGGTGTCGAAATCCTTGGCGAGGTCAAGATAGGCTGTGTGAACCACCTTACCCTCATCTATGGCTTTGGTGACTGCCTCAAAGAAGTCAATCAGGTTCAGGAGGCATGATCTGCCTTTCACTAACCCAAACTGGGTGGGATCCAGAGTTTGGAGGTTACCAATGTCTTTGTTTATGAGTTCCCTGATGATACATTCCATGGCCTTGCAGACCAGGCTCATCAGGCTAATAGGTCGATAGTTCCCGGGATCAGTGGTGGCTCCCCATTTGTGGAGTGGGATAACTGTTGCTGTGCACCATTCAGTGGGCACAAAGCCTGATGCGAGGCTATTATTGAACATGGTGCTTAAGTGGGGAGCCAGTTCGTTCTGAAGTTCGTGTAAAATGCAGCCTGGGATTTTGTCCAGTCCCATAGATGCTGTGTTTTTGGCTTTAGAGAGTGCAGCTTTTACCTACATAGTTGTGATTACAGGGACTCTTCATTCTTCCTGTATAGATATGGGCCCTTTAGTGGGTGAGAGGGGGGCAAAGTTAGCACTGAACCTATCTGCCAGGATGTTGGCAATATCAGTTGATTCTGTAATTTTTGTGCCTTTGTGCTGTAACTCAGAGCAGATCTGGGTGTTGCCATCGAGATTCTTTTTTTTTTTTTCAAAACAAGTTTATTGTTTTAACATATAAGAGAAATATCATAACAATTTTATACAAATAATTAAAAATAGGTATTATTATAATATTCAACAAAACAACTAAAGTATTTACAAAGACATCCACTACAATCAGATCAATTAATTAAACTAAAATACTGTGCTATTGAAATTAGAATTTTTTTAACAAATTTTGTAAATTATCCCATACAATAAAATGTGATGTTTTTCTAGTTGTTCTCATTCTAATTGTGCTTATTTCCATATGACACATTATATTCATAACATTTTTAAATTCATTGAACGAAGGAGGTGTATCTGAAATCCAATTTCTAGTTATTATTTTCCTAGCCACTGCTAGGATAGACCATAACAAGGGAAGCTTAATCTTTTAACACATTGAGGTACAGGTGTGTTGAATAATATAAGAGACTTAGAAATAATGAAATTATCTGTAAAAGAGCCTGCAAAAATTCATTAATTGACTTCCAGTATTCTTTCAACTTCATACAGTCATAAAACATATGAGCCCAGTCAGCATTAATTTCTACATTACATCTCTTACATAGATTATCTTTATTATTAATTTTATTCATCATCAAAGGTGTATAAAAAGATCTATGTAAAAATTTCCATGTATAAAGTCTCCAGACAATGGAAGATGTAGTTCTATAAGCAGATTCCAATATATATTGTTTATCTTGTTGAGTTGGTGGGTCCCCATTAATAGAGGTGAAATAATTCCAGTATGAATCTACATTGTAAAAAGTTTCTTGTCTGATAATTTTATGTATATATGAAAGTTTACCTTTATCAGAAACTTTATGCTGTAAATTTATTATCAAGTAATCAATCAGTTTTGGAATAGATTCTTTAACTGTTATAGACATTAGATCTATTCTATCAATGAGATGTTGTCTAAAGATCTGAACCTCTAACCAGCAAGTTTCTCTTAGATCAAATTCTTGTTTTAAGAAATCTAGATTTTTAACTTTATTATCAGATATCAGCTGATACCAGTACTTTAGATTATTATCTATAGCTAAATGAGCTCCTTCAGAAGTAGATGACATAAGCATACCCTGAGTATAAATTATAGGGAATACAATAAAATTCCATTCCCTATACTTAGGGTGCATGAATATAAAGTTACGATAACTAATAATAATATTTAATGGGTAACAGACCATATGTTTAGGTGTAATAGGTGAAGTACAAAATTCCTTTAGCAACCACAACATGGAGTTATTTATAATCATATTTTTATGTGTTAAGGAGATTTTCATGAAGTGCATACTAATTAGCTCCCAATAATCTTTCCATTTTATGACATATGACCGATCTATTAATAAAGTAATAACTTTTATAATAGAAGAGATAATATATAAATTAAAGTCTGGAAAAGAAATACCCCTTGAGACCAGCTATTAGTATGTTTCTTTAATGCAATCCTAGGTCTATTAGGTGCCCATAAGAAATTTAACATTAGTGTATTCAGTTTCTTGATAGTTATTTTTGTAGGTGAAAGTATTATTGATTGTATTAAGTATAAAATCTTGGGGAATATTATCATTTTAATAATTGTAAGTCTCTCCTCCATAGTAAAAACATATTATTCCAGGTATTAAAAAGATTTTGTATATTAAGAAAACAGGTATTATAGTTATTATATATAATAGATTTAATATCTTTAGATAGTATTATACCTAAATAAGTTATCTGACCTGAGTTGGGTACATATTTAGTAAAATCACTAATGAGAGTATTTTTTCGTGTATATATAGGTAGTATTTTAGTTTTTCTTCATTGAATATTAAACCAGAAATACTTTTAAAATTCATCATTTTATCAAATAAAGACTGCATAGAAGAATTAGATCCTGCTGATGTAATTAGAACATCATCTGCAAAAGTTGAATTTTTGATGTTGTATTTTCTTCTATTTCAAAACCCTCTATGTCAGTACTGTTTCTAATCAAATTAGCCCAAGGCTCCATTACTAAAGTGAATAATAGTGGAGAAAGTGGACATCCTTGCTTTGTACCTTTAAGAATGGGTATTTTTGTGAAACATATGTTCCTACCTTAATATAAGCCAGCGTTCCTTTGTATAAATGCTCAATTAAATTTACAAATGCATCAGAGAAATTTGTGCATTTCAGTAAGGTAAACAGATAGTCCCAACTTACTGAATCAAATGCTGAACCTATATCAAGACTAATAAGTGTTAAATCTTTCTTTTTCCTATTTGCAAAATCAATTAACGTTAAAGTTCTTCTTATATTATCAAAAGTATTTCTATTTACAATGAAGCCCGTCTGATCTATGTCTATAATGCCGGGGATAATTGTCTTCAATCTATCAGCAAAAATACTCAAGTTTATAATCAACATTAAGTAATGAGATGGGTCGATATGAAGAACATCTAGTTGGATCTTTATTAGGTTTTAAAATTGGTGAAATAAATGTATATTGCCAAGATGGGGGGGTTATTAACTCAGTTTGGGCCAGAATAAAAACCTTATGTATTAATGAATATGTAGTTTTAGAAAGGATTTTATATATCTCTGGTATAATACCATTATTACCCGGTGCTTTGTTTGATTTAAGCTTATTTATTTGTGTAATAACTTCTGTATATGAAATACTCTTGTCCAATAGTTTAATCTGTTGTTTATTAAGCTTTTTATTCATGTTTGTGGTTATAAACTCCTTTATTTTATCTTTAGGTTCCATGTTAATGTTGTTATGGTTAATCTTGTGAAAGTGATTTCTAAATTCGTCCAGTATTTCTGGTATACTAGAAACATTCTTCTTCTTGACATAGCTATAGAATGCTTTGTGGTTGTCCTTGGAATTAGTGGCAATTTTGTTTTCGTAGCTAGCTTTGGAGGATTTTATAAGGGATCTCAGCTTCTTACTGAGGCTGACCAGGGAGCTCCTCCACTCATGGGAATTTACTCTCTTTTGCAACAGTTTCTTCCTTCTGTTGTACAGTTTGTTTATGGCAGGGGACCACCAGATTGGCTTCCTTTTTTTGGAGGATAGCGTCTTGGTTCTGTTTGGGATAGCACAATCCATGCACCCGTGTAAGTGCTTATAGAGTGCATTTGTGTAGGATTCAGCAGTTGTCACTGTATTATCTATCTGCATGGGTGTCATGAAGTTCACCAGTTCTGTTTTAAGAAGCATGAACTTGGCTTTAGAGAAATTTTTTACTGTGGTTTCCTTAATGGGGGGTGGGGGCAGGTGTGGATATCAAGTATGATTAGCTTATGGTCAGATCGGACCAACGAGGAGTTGACTTCAGGTGTGGAACACCGGTCACTCATGTTGGAAATGACTAGGTCTAGGATAATTTTGCCCCTGGTGGGGGCATGGATAAGTTGATCCAGGGCATTGGAGTTTATGAATTCCAGAAAGCGTTGAGCTAAGGAGTTGGTACACAAGTAGTTTTCCCAGTTAGTGGTGGGGTAGTTGAAGTTGCCCATTATTAGGGCATTTGGTTGAACCCTAATATTTTCTCGTACATCAAGAAAAGAGGAGTGGGAATCCTGGGGCATGGTGAGGGATCTGTAGCAAGCTACAATTTGGGTTGCAGTTTTGCCCAGAGTTAGTTACACTTGGATAACCTTGGATGCATTATGCTGAGCAACTAGCCTGGAGGTGTGGATATCCTTAAAGAGTATGGACACACCTCCACCTTTGGTATTTCAGTCCAGGTTACATGGCCAAAAAGTGTGGTATGAGTTATAGCCTGGTAGTGCAGGGGTGCTCTCTGGAGCCTTGAACCAGTTCTCAGTCACTGCACAGATATCGATGTTCTCCATTTTGAGGAGTGCCTCGAGTGAGTGCATTTTGAGATTTAGACTTCTAGCATTGAGTAGCATTACCCTCAGTTTTTGCTTGCCTGTTCCTGTTATGGTGGTGAATTTGTTATTTGAACCTTGCCTAAAAAAGGCACTATAGGGGCAGCAAGAGCCTTAGCCAGTATCCGGAATCCTAGGGGAGACAGGTGCAGGCCATCTGTGGCAAAGCATCGTGGTCTGTCGACCATGTCATCCCAAGCAGACAGATAATGGATCCCCTTAGAATGACACCAGAAGCTTAGCCAATTGTTGAAGTCAATCATTTTGCCCTTGTACTGTGGTATCATTCTGGGTGATGGCAGAATGCTACTGAGGGCTAGGGTAATACCTGCCTGGGCTACAGGATCTTCCATGTCTCTTTTCATGTAGTCCAGGGAGGTACATCTCAGGTCATTCACACCAACATGGACAATGACAGAGTCATATTTGTACTTGTTGTGGAGTGACCTGAGTGTGTGGGTTATGTAGTGGATCCTGGCACCTGACAGGCAGCTGACAGTAACCTTCTTCTTGTTTAGCCTGGCGAGTGGGACATCGGTGTGCCTGACTATAGAGTCACCTATGACTAGTGTGTTGGGTACATTGTTTTGCCTTATTGGCAGTGGTTGAGTGGCACACTGAGTCTGTGGGCTATGTGTCATTTGGGTTGTGCTGGGGGATGGAGGTTGCTTGCATTTCTGCTTTGGAGGTCTCTGTTGCTTAGACAGATTATTATTGAGAGCCTCTGCGAATGTTTTTGGTTTACTATGTGTGGATTTTGGTGGTGTAGATTTAGTGAGACTATGTGATGAGTGTGGTGTGGTGCAAATGTTTACCTTCTCCTCATGACTGTCAAGTTCAGTCTTGGTTGGAGAGAGCTTTACCTCCAGTTTGGCTAGATAAGTGCATCTCTCACAGGTTGTAGTGTTGGGTGGTAGGAGGAAAGGGTTGTCTATGTACATGAGGCAATTTCTACATTGCCTCAAGATGCCCAGATTCATCAGATTGACAGGAGAGAACACTGGGAGCTGACCCTTGGACATGCCTGAATAAAAAAATATTTTCCTCTAGATAAGTGAGGAAAGTGAGTACAAGTGCTGTTTTTCTCTAAGCAAGTGAGAAAAGTAATTACAAAAACTGTAGGAGGTGGATTCCCCTATTTTGACTATATGTGTTATATCAGTGAGCCAGTTAGTGACCTATCTAATGATATAAGGGTTGATACCTAGGTGGGTGAGTTTGTCAATGATGCTTGAGTGGGGGATAGTGACAAAAGCCTTGGCTAAGTCTATGTAGGCTGTATGCACAGATTTCCCCTCATCCAGTGCCTTGGTGACTGTTTCGATGATGTCCAACAGGTCTAACAGGCATGATCTCCCTTTGACAAATGCAAACTGGGCAGGGTCAAGTGTTTGGAGATTACCTATATCTTTGTTGATAAGGTCCATGATAATTTGCTCCATGGCCTTGCAGATAAGGTTAGTCAGACTAATAGGTCTATAGTTCCCAGGGTCAGTGGAAGCACCACCTTTGTGCAAGGGAATAACGGTGGCCATGTTCCATTCAGCTGGGATGAAGCTGCTGCTTGGACTATGATTGAAAAGAGTACCCAATGGTGTTAATAATTCTTGTGGAAGCCCATGTAGGAGACAGCCTTGGATGTTATCAGGTCCCATAGATGCTATGTTTTTGGCCTTAAAGAGGGTGTTTACGACCTGCTCTTTAGAGATACAAGGTAGGGGACAGGTGGTAGGGATGTCATGGGGTACGTGTGGTGGATTATGTGGCAGGTTACAGGGGAGTGAAGTTTTCACAGTACCTTTCAGCCAACTGGTTAGCTATGTCCTCAGGCTTAGTATATGCCAGTACACGCTGGTTACTGAAAGGATTTGCCTGCGAATGCAAATTTTTTTGACTAGATTATTTTTCTAGTTATAGGAAAGGCTCTAGATTTAGGAAAGGCTCCCCTAGCCGGCAAGCGCCAACTGATTGTACTACTTTTAAATGCATGGCAGTTCACACTCACTACTGCATTGATTTTAGCCTGCTATTTCTTTTTAAGACAGCACACGTTTGTTACTGAAATTATTTGCCTGGAAAAATGTATTGTTTGTTAAGATATAGCATGCTTGATTGTTATTTTAGTTATAGGAAAGGCTCTGGATTTAGGAAAGGCTCCCCTAGCTAATCTGACTGTGTTAACATATATGCTCCATTTACGAGTAGCATAGATGTGAATCTGCTTTGCCTTTTTGCTTTTCTTGTTTCTCCATCTCCACATGTATCTGTACTATTTTCCCTAAGTTTCCTTCCTGTCTAGCTTAATCTCGTTTCCCTCTTGCACTATCTTCTCCTTATTACCTACCCATATCTGCCTGACTTTGTCTGATATCTTCTCCCTGTTTTACAGTCTACTACCCATGGTCTCCCACTCTTTTCTGCCCAGGAAAGACATTACAACTCCACAGCAAGGAAATTAAAGGTTCATAGCAACTATTGAAAAGAGCACCACCTCCAGGTACCCTGTGAAGACATCTTACCCTCAACCTGCCCTTCAGAGCGACTATCCCCTTAATAAAAGGCTCAGTGTATGTAGCCAAATACTTCAATAAATGATTATATATTTGTGTTTAAGTATTTAGTAGTATATCCTGCCTCCCGCGTGACAGCAGCCGACCGCAGCCCCACTCATGCCCTTTGCCCATCCCCAGTTTTCCAACCATTCTCTCCTAATTCCTTAACTAAATTTAATATTGTGCAGTATTCTTCACTGCTACCATTTTTCATGTCACCACCAGGTGGCACTCTACACCTATACTAGGCTCTATTTTGATATCTTCAACTCCTAGCTAAGAACACAGTTAGTCCCTTTTCTTACAGCTCCCCTACCCAGTCTTTCCTATCCTTTCCTGACTCACCTCTCATACATTTACCCTGTCCTTTACACGTTCTTAATGGTTTTATATTGCAAACTCTTTATTGCAACACTTACCTCTTAGCTTTAGTCTTTCTACAGCTACAGATAGTTTTTTCTCCTGTGGCTTGTCCACCGTTTGGCTCTACCCACTCTGTTTGCTCTGCAGGCTCACTCTGCTCCCCTACCCTACCCCCCCCCCACTGCACCTGACCTTATACTTCTATAGCCACACCTCCAACCCTCATCTTCCAATAGCTAACCTTATCTCATTACTACCTAATTTCTCTTTAAACAGCTCCACCCATTAACTGGCCTTCATTATATCCTAATCACCTCATTTCACCTATCTTATACACATTACAATGTTTAGCCCCAGGTTGCCAAGAAACTTTAACTCCCTCCTCTTGTCTATAATTCTTACCTCTCTACTGATATCACATAGACTAACCTGCTATGAATCTCTAAGCTTTACTAGATTTCAACACCACCTAAAACAAACAACTCCACTCTCTCTCTTATAGCTTCTCAAACCCACAGTAACATAACAACCTCTTCATCCTACCTTCTACCACAGTTTCATATATTAACCCATATTAAATATCTCCAAATCAGAAAACTAGACCCTATTTTCTGCAAACTCTTGAAACTTACACACAATCCTCAACAGTGTCTATTTTTACACAGTGACATTCATCCATTCATTTGTCTATGCACACTGAGCAGAGTGGAGGAGAGGTGTTGACTACAACTCTTAGCTGAGATATATAAGTATCCTGTTTTTTTATTATTTATACTGATTATTGTTGCTGGCTCTGGGCTTATTTGTTTATACGGTGATTGTTCAAAGCACATGAACAGGCCATCTTGAATTAGCTGAAACCTTTCTTTACCTTGGCTAGATTGTGTTAATTGGCTGCTGGCTAGTGGCAGCTGGTTCTTTTGCATTTTTGTAAAAAAAAAAAAAAAAAAAAAAAAAGTTGTCTAAGGTTGTATCTTCTGGTATTTAAGCCCTAACTTTGAGACGGTTTCTGTCTATGCACACTGAGCAGAGTGGAGAAGAGGTGTTGACTACAACTCTTAGTTGAGATACATATATGTATCCTGTTTTTTTTATTATTTATACTAATTATTGTTGCTAGCAATTTATATATAGCACTTGTCATTGCCTGCTGCATAGTTTTTGAGTGTATTTTTTTTCCTACTAACTAATCTGCATGGGTAACTGATTTCTTTGCAGTTAAAAGCATTCTGTAGAGTCTCATTGCTCCTTTATCTGTTTAAAAACTTTCATTTTGTGGCTTTCTGTAGTGCTTACTGTTTGTAGGCTAATAGCTTTAGTATTGTCCCCATCCTCCATCCCTGTTGGTGTCTTGTTGTTATACTTGGTGGCTTTGCAGTTGCCCGCCCCTACTGTAAATCTGATGTGGGACACTCCTCCCAGTCTAGTGTCATTAGCTCATTCTACCTAATACAGAGAGAACATTTGATAAGGCCTTCTGTTTCTCCTTTTTCCCTTTCAAAAAAAATAAATAAATAAACATTTTTGCCTGATCTCCTTGTGTTCTGACTGTGCTTCTCAAACATTTTGGAAATATAGAGTATATTTTAGAGCATTTATTATAACTGTAATTGCCTTAATATTGCTACAACTCAAGTGCTCTAGGTTGCACTGCATCTGAAGTGTTTGTGTGTTTTAGCTGCTTTTCTGTATATATAGACTTTTTTGTATATGTAGACTAGCTACTTATTCTGCTGTGTTACTGCCTCTTAAATTGTTTTTCAGTTGTGCACTTACCTTGCTTTATTTAAAAAGTTTTAAATTGCTAATTTTGTGGAGTTTTAATTGCATTTACTGTTTAGGACTGCACACTCAAGTGTGTTAGCCTTTTCTGTGTTTATTTACTGTATTATTACATTGTTTAGCCTGTTTCAACAAAAACAAATACTATCTTGTTTGCTCATTTCCCACCTTTTCTAGCCAGTCCATATCCCAGGCTTTGCTTGTCTCAGCACTTTATTTTCTGTGATCAGAGCTATCCAGACCTTGCTGTGGTAGAGGGAAGTCCTACTGCTTACCAGTGGGAGTGGTGAGCATTGTGCTGCCTGTCTAACACTAGAGGAGTGGTTTCCAGCTCTGAAATTGTAATTTTATTAGCATTTTTGTGCTGATTTCTATCCCTTTCAACTTTCTGGTTTATAAACGTGTGTGTTTGCACATTTTTCACACAGTACAGCACTGCAAGGCTAGAGTTAAACTATTCCAGGTGCCAGAAAGTCTGCTCTTCAAATTTTCCCTTAAAACTAGTTGGTTTCTCAGTAGTAGCACTAAAATCTGAGCCCCTGTGACTAGCACTTGTTCTAGAACCTGCTGGAAAGCACTAGGAAGCCTGAAACTGACTCAAGCACTCAGCTCTCCTTGTCAATAAGGAGAAATTAATCATAGGCACCAAACATCGGACACAGATATCCTTCAGAGGGGTCTCACGGAAACTGATAACTGGTGCCAGAGCCATGGCCTGAAGTTAAATGCCAAAAAAATGTATAGTCATACCCTTCAGGAAAAACAAGGTAACCCCAAGCTACCATATAGGTGGCAATCCATTAAGCACAGAAGAGGTTATCAGGGACCTGGGGACCCAGGTTGACAGTGGCCTTTCTTTTGACACTCACATTGCTAAAGTGGTTAGAAAGACCTTCTACATTGCCCACCTGATCATGAAGGGATTCACATCCAGATCAAGTGAGGTCATTGTTCCCCTGTACTCTTCACTTATCAGACCAATGATCGAGTACAATGCCCCATTCAGGATGTATCTCACCCGACACCTGCAGCAATTGGAGAGACCCCAAAAGTTCCTCACCAAAAGGATAAAGGGACTCCAAAATCTGTCATATGCTGCCAGACTGAAGAAAATCCAGCTCTATTCAGTCGCATACCACCTGCTCAGAGGTGACCTGTGCCTGACATACAAGGCCATGTCCAACCCGGAATTAATGGACATGCTCCACCTCAAAAAATCCAAATTTAGCAGATCCACTAGAGCAAGCGACTTAAACCTTAGCACGGATATAAATAGGACATGCTGGAGGGATAGATTTATCACCCAGAGACTCCCTATGCTGTGGAATAAAATCCAGTCCATGTCAGGCATAGCACCTCTCTGGCTCCGTTCAAGAGAAATCTTGACCGGTGGATGGGAGATCGTAGGTTTACCCAGGGAATCATCTCTGTGTCACTGCTGGACAGAGGCACAACAAACTAATGGGCACAGTATTTTTTAACATAAGGGGTGGCGTAAGCCACAAAACTTTGGGCTAGGCTTATAAATGCCTTAGGGCAGATAGCCTAGTATAAACCTATGAACCTAACAGCCTATAATTGCAAAGGACCTTGCAAAGGTAAGGGAAAACAGCTCTTAAACTTTACAAAAAAGCACTTAAACAGGCATGTCCAAGGGTCAGCTTCCGGTGATTTCTCCTGTCCACCTGGTGAATCTGGGGATACTGGGGCAATGTGGCAACTGCCTCATGTACACAGACAACCCTCTACTCTTGGCACCCAACACTACAACCTGCGAGAGATGCACTTACATAGCCAAACTGGAAGCAAAGCTCTCTCTGGCCAAGATTGTGCTAGACAGTCAAGAGGAGAAGGTTAACACCTGCATTACACCACAAGCAACACATAGCCCTTCAAAACCCACACCATCAACACCCACACATAGCAACACTAAACCCACATATGCAGAGGCCCTTAACATTAACCTGCCCAAGCAACAAGGGCCTCTGAAGCTGAAACCCAAACAAACACCAGTCACAGCCAAAGTGACACATAGCTCACAACACCAGTGTGCCACCCAACAATGGCCCCTAAGGCAGGACAATGTTCCCAACACTTTAGTCATAGGTGACTCTATAGTCAGGCACACTGATGTCCCACTCACCAGGCTGAACAAGAAGAAAATTATAGTCAGCTGCCTGTTGGGTGCCAGGATCCACCACATAACGCATGCACTCAAGTCACTCCACAACAAGTACAAATATGATTCTGTCATTGTCCATGCTGGAATGAATGATTGAGACGTACCTTCTGGACTGCATGAAAAGAGACATAGAAGAGCTTTTGGATTATGTGACCCAGGCAGGTATGACCCTAGCCCTGAGTAGCATCCTGCCTTCGCCCAGAATGATACCACAGTATAAGGACAAAATGATTGACTTCAGCAATTGGCTAAGCTTCTCATGTCATTCAAAGGGAATCCAGTATTTGTCTGCCCGGGAAGACATGCTCAACAAACCACGATGCTTTGCCAGACATGGTCTGCACCTGTCTCCCCTGGGATTCAGGCTACTGGCTAAACTCTTGCCACCCCTATAGTGCCTTTTTTAGGTAAGACTCAAAGGATAAAACCACCACCATAACACATACTAGCATGCAAAATCTGAAGGTAATGCTACTCAATGCTAAAAGTCTAAACCTCAAAAATGCACTCTTTCGAGGCACTCCTAAAATTGGAGAACATCGTTATCTGTGCAGTAACTGAGACCTGGTTCACGACTCCAGAGAACACCCCTGCAATATCAGGCTTCAATTCTTACCACACTTTTTGGCCACAAAACCAAGACTGAAATAATAAAGGTGGAGGAGTGTCCATATTCACCAAGGATATTCACACCTCCAGGCTAGTTGCCCAACACAATGCATCTGAAATTCTGCAGGTGCAACTAATACTAGGTAAGACTGCAATCCAAATTGTAGCTTGCTACAGATCCCCCACTATGCCCCAAGATTCTCACTACACCTTTCTGAACATACTGGAATATATTAAGATACAACCAAACACCCTAATACTGGGTGATTTCAACTTCCCTCCCATTAATTGGGAAAACTACTCAGGTACCAACTCCTTTTCCCAATGGTTCTTGGAATTCATAAATTCCAATGCCCTGGATCAACTAATCCATTGTTCCACCAGGGGCTCCAATATCCTAGACCTGGTCATTACCAACATGGGAGATAAATGCTCCGCACCAGTGGTCAACCCCTCATTGGTCAGGTCTGACCATAAGCAAATCACCTTTGACATCCACATCCCACCCCCCAGTAAGGAAACTTCCTTAAAAACTTCTCCAAAGCCAACTTTATGCTACTGAAGTCAGAAGTGACAAACTTCACAACACCCACGCAGATGGGATCTGGAAGTTCAACTGCAAAATCCTACACAAAGGCACTGTATGAGCACATCCACTCGTGCGTGAATCGTGCCATCCCAAATAGAACCAAGATGATCTTCTCCAAAAAAGGAAGCCAATCTGGTGGTCCCCTGCTATAAACAAACTATACAACAGAAGGAAGAAATTGTTGCAAAAAAGAGGAAAATCCCAGGATGCAAAAAACTCCCTCACCAGCCTCAGTAAGAAGCTGAGATCCCTCATAAAATCTGCAAAAGCTAGTTACGAAAATAAAATTGCCAAAGATTCCAAAGACAACCACAAGGCATTCTATAGTTATGTCAAGAATCTAAATGGCAATACTCAGATCTGCTCTAAGCTACAACAGAATGGCATTAAATATACTGATCCCAAGGATATTGCCAATATCCTGGCAGATCGATTTGGTGCCAACTTCACCCACCTCTCACCCCCTAAAGGGCCCATCGCAATACCAAAGGATTGGCAAATTCTGATAATCACAGCCACACAGGTAGAAACCACACTCTCCAAAGCTAAGAATTCAGCATCCATGGGACCAGATGACATCCCAGGCTATGTACTACATGAACTTCAAAATGAAGTGACACCTCACCTAAGTGTCACGTTTAATCATAGCCTCACCTCAGGCTTCATGCCCACTGAGTGGTGCACAGCTACAGTTATCCCGCTCCACAAGGGAGGATCCACCTTGGATCCCAGGAACTACCATCCCTTCATTCTGACAAGCCTGATCTGCAAGGGCATGGAATGCATTATCGCAGAACATATAAACAAAGACATTGGCAACCTTCAAACACTGGACCCCACTCAGTTTGGGTTTGTGAAGGGCCGATCTTGTCTTCTGAATCTGATTGACTTCTTCGAATCAGTCTCCAGAGCTGTGGGCGAGGGTAAGGTGGTCCATACAGCCTATCTGGACTTTGCCAAGGCCTTCGACAACATCCCCCACTCTGGAATCATAAACATACTAAGCTGGGCATAAATCCCTATGTCACTCGATGGGTTGCCAACTAGCTTACTGACAGAAACCAGACTGTAAAAGTAGCCGACTCTAAATCCAGCTCCAGACAAGTGACAAGTGGAGTACCTCAGGGTTCAGTTCTGGGACCACGCTTCTTTGGCATCTACTTCTCTGAAGTACAGGCCAACACTAAGGGACTCTGGCTAACAAAGTTCGCAGATGACTGCAAACTGGGAGCCATTACTGAATCCCCATATGATGTGGATATTCTACAAAAGGGCCTTACAGAAACAGATGCCTGGTGCCAGAGCCATGGGCTCAAGCTTAATGCCAAGAAATGTATAGTTATCCCCTTTGGAAAAAAACATGTACCCATGAATTACCACATAGGTGGCAGGACACTAAACATCTTACGGACACAGGTGGACAGTGGTCTCACTTTCGATAACCACATCGCCGCAACAGTCAGGAAATCCTTCTATGTGGCACACCTCATCACTAAGGGCTTTTCATCCAGAAAAAAGTAGGTCTATGTTCCACTGTACTCATCCCGCATTAGACCCATTATAGAGTATAATGCCCCGTTTGGTATGTAGCTCACAAGACATCTGCAACAGCTGGAAAGGCCACAGAAATACCTCACTAAAAGAATCACAGGCCTAAAGCATATGCCATATGCTGACTATCTAAAAAAACTCCAGCTATACTCTGTGGCATATCGTCTACTAAGAGGCGATCTCTGCTTAACATACAAAGCCATTTCACACCCTGAGCTGTTGGACATGCTACACTTAAAGAAATCCCAATCCCTCAGAGCCACATGCTCCAGGGATCTAAACCTTGTCATCACAATGAACAAAACATGCTGAAGGGATAAACGAAAAAACAAGAAGGTGTACCATAAGCCGCATAAACTGGAATAAAAATTCTCTTCCTCCAAATGATAAAAACCACGTTTAATGTAACGAAGAACAGACAAACAAACTGCAGTATATACGTTAGCGCTTTTGCGTTGTAGTCAACGCTTCATCAGACATAAAAGCAGTCAAATAACTTCCATTTAAATACACATAATGACATCACGTCCCATTGGAATCAACAAATCAAAGTACAAACAACTAATAAAACAGTCAAGGGACAAAATAAGATGATAAAAAGAGAAAAAAAGCACAACAACATGTTCAATAAAATGTCATTATATACAATAGCTAATGCCTATGGGGTCTACTTACTAAAAACGGCTTAAGTGCTATCCTGTCATTTAGCCCAAACCTGTGGGCTTGCAACTTAAGTATCCATTTAGCTTCCCTTTCTTCCGTGTGGTTTTTAATATTACCCAACCTGCCATTTTTAAAAACTAACTCTAATACCTGAAACTTAAAAGTATGAGAGCGTCCTTTTTCTGTTACATGCTTAGCTAGGGCATTAGTAGTATTGCCCTTTTCAATAGCATAGACATGTTCCCTAATGCGTTCACGTAAAGATCTTGTTGTCATTCCAACATAAAAAATCTTGCATAACAGGCATTCAGCAATGTACACCAAATTAGTAGATTTACAGTCAGCTGAAGGGATAGTTTCCAGACCCAGAGGCTCCCCATACTCTGGAATAGACTGCCCATACATGTCAAGCAGAGTGCCTCATCGACCCTTTTCAAAAGGAACCTTGATGACTGGATGAGAGATAGGAAATTCACCCCGGGGATCATGTCAGTCACCCTGCTAGACAGGGGTCCACAGTAGTAAATATTGTGGGAAGAAATATCCAGGGAATTGTTATGGCTAGGCTTGCAGAGGCCCTAGGGCGATAGCCAAGTACCAACCTATGAACCTATGAACCAAACCCAAGTCCCAACCAACATTACCATCCCTGAAAGCCAACCATCCCATCCCACCACCTTAAAAACCCCAAACTCTCTTCTGATCGGCCACCTCACTATACGTAGTTTAAATAATAAAATTACCCAGCTACATGCCCTGTTAGACATCCATTCTTTTGACATCTTATGCCTAACTGAAACTTGGCTCAAGCCCATAAGTAAAGAGAATGATATACTCCCACCAGGTTATAACATCCGGAGACTAGCCCATCTAAATAAAAAAGGTGGTGGGGTGGCAATACTGTTTAAATCTGATTTGAATGTCACCTCACTAGATATTCAACCACCATCACTTAGTAATGCTGAGATCTTAACCTCTAAGCTCCAAATTAATGCTAATAAATCCATATACATTATTTGCTCTTATATCCCCCAGGTTTACAACATTAATACTCTTGAAAATGCCCTTAGCTGGCTCTCCATATCTTTCCCACAAGAAACTATACTCCTTGGTGATTTTAATATTGACTGGAATGGTTGTACCTCTGCCAATCCAACTACTCACATAAACCTTTATGGCTTTTATAAAACCATCACCTCCTTTACCAGAACCTATAAACATAGCAAGAAACAATCCACCTTAGATTGGACACTAGTTAACAGTAACCCCCTCTCATATAAAACAGGCATACTTCCTGATGATATTAGTGACCATTCTCTTACCTTCATAACCAGACAAAAGACCTCCATTCTCAATCAAATAACATTTATAACTACCCAGAACAAGAAAAATCTCAACCCAGTTAACTTTCAAGCTGAGCTCAAAGCTTGCAATTGGTCACCCCTAAAATGTCTAACTCTTGACGAAGCAGTCTCATACTTTAACAATAAATTTTTGCATATCCTAGATCACCATGCTCCCACTCGCACTGTTAGAACTAAAAACAAACCTGCCCCTTGGCTGTCAAATGATACAAAGCACAATATACAACTGAGAAATAAAATCTGGTCCATATGGAGAAAAACTAAAAACCCAGTTGATCATCTAAATTTTAGACAGCTTAGAAATGCCACAAAATATCAATATTCCTTGACAAAAAAAATACCTTAAAATACAAGAAAACCAACAGAAAAACCCACAAAAATTCTGGTCAGGTATCGATAAACTGCTCCATCCAGGACATTCCAAAACACTGACCGCCCTCTAATTAGACTCAAAATACTCCTAACCAAATTGCTGACACCTTTAATAAATTTTTCTCTGAAACTGACAATCCCTAGCAAATACCTTACCACCTGTTACCACGACTGAGTCATGCTCACTAACCAGTCTACCCCAGACATTTCATTTCAGCCCGCTCCAGTATCTCTCATACACACCCTACTTCTTAAACTTAAACCATGTACGCCATCAGCTGACCTCCTTCCAGCTGAATACCTGCAAATGGCAGCTGTAGTACTTGCCTTCCCTATTTCCAGCTTAATAAACAGAACCATTACAGAATCTTATATCCCATCTCTCTGGAAAGTCTCACATATTATCCCATTGCATAAAGGAGGTAACTCAAACGAACTCTCAAACATCTGTCCCATAGCCCTTCTTTCTCCCTTAGCAAAAATCTTGGAGAGATGTATTCACCGTCAACTACTGTATCATCTCCTCCAAAATAACCTACTAGTGGACTGCCAACATGGCTTCAGGTGATTCCACAGCACTACAACTGCACTCCTATCCTTTTCTGACTGCCTTTATAAAAATCGTAATAGCAACCTGCTCTCCTCAGCTCTCTTTATTGACCTTTCTAAAGCCTTTGACATGGTTAATCATCAATTATTGTCTGATATACTTAAGTCTCTTTCAATTGGCACTCAAGCTGTAAAATGGTTCAAATCCTACCTTGATAACAGAAAACAAGCAGCCCTCTGGGACAATAACTTATCCTCTCAGCTCCCTATCACTCTTGGGGTCCCTCAAGGCTCTATTCTGGGACCCCTCATTTTCACTATTTTCATTAATGATCTGAAAACCTCCATTCCCCAAACCACCTGCATAAAATATGCCGACGATTCAACATTAATCTGTGCCGTATCCTCTCCTGCAGAACTCAAAACCAGTACCCAAAAAGTATTCACCTTAGTTGAAAACTGGTTCCACCAATGCTCTCTCCTCCTTAACTCAAAAAAAAAAAACCTAAATTATTTTTGTTTACTCGCACACAGAAGTCCCCTCCTATCAATTTCATATTTACTTCAAATAATGGTACAGAAATTGCTCCGGATACAACCACCAAACTCTTAGGTGTAACAATAGATAATAATCTTAACTATGACACACACATTAATTTAACTATTAAATCAGTTAATAGAAAACTTGGTTTCCTTTATAGACTTAATCCCTTTCTCACGGCTTCAGCCAGGATTACTATTGCCCAAACTGACCTAATCTCCACCCTTCCCTATGCCTGCCCCATCTACACAAACCTATTCAAAAGCAATCTAAATAAGATGGCAACCTCTTATAACAATATAGCCAGATTTGCCCCTGGTGCCCTATTTAGAACTCACTATTGCCAAAAATCTTAAACTTCTAGGCTGGAAGTACAAAACCAACTACTTTTCCAACAATAAAGAACTTTTGAAGTTTGAAACAATACCAAACTATGGTTTCAGACTTATTCAAAACACTATTACAGGTACACTATGGGGATGTAATAGTGTTTTGAATAAGTCTGAAACCATAATTTGGTATTGTTCCAAACATCAAAAGTTAAAAGCTAATGGTTTTTCAGCTTGGGTATGTTTATTAGCATTGCGTGCTGCTATGTTCTTTTTATACACATGTTTTTTATATATCAATGTTTTTAATTCATGAAATACATTTTTATAGTATTTTTTACATGTTCACTCAAACTTTTCAACCAAGTTTGTTGTTTGTGGAACCTAGTGGATATGTTTAAATTTGGCTAGGTATTATACTCATTGTTAAATGGATTCTTTGATTTTTTTTTAGATGAAATGAATTGCACTAAGCACTTTTTTAAGGCGGTTCACCTAATGTTATTTTATGGCTGATGATTGGCTTATCAATTAACTAATTAAGTGTTTGTTTAAAAAAAAATACTATTTATTCTGTTGTAGTTGGAGGTTTCTTTGACTCTGATGAAGCCAATTACTGGCGAAAGCGCTTAGTCGAAGGCGCATTTTGTTGTCAATAAAGCTGGTGTGTTCCAGGTCGTTGTTGGGATCATTTCTTTATTTTCCAAGTTTTTTGTTTCTGTTAGGAATCTGTTTTTGCTGTACTTTTCCAACAACTCAGTATTATCCACAAGATCTTACATCATCCCACTAACACTCCCATACTCCATAACCTCATCAACACATATAAAAATCTTCCTATCCTACGATCCACCAATAAGGTACAAGTAGCCACCTTAAAATCCAACAACAAATCGAGGGACTGCCTATTTTCTAACTCTGTGGGTAATACTTGGAACAAACTCCCTAGTGAGCTAACATCCCTTACATCCACCCAACTTTTCAAGAAACAACTAAGAATCTTCCTAAAATCCCAATGGCTATGTCCATGCATCAACCCTGACTGATACTATCTCCTCTTGCCTTAATCACCTTTAACAACTAAAGCATTTAATTTCTAATGCTTTTTTTCATCTCAACAAGCTCTAATTGAAGCAGACAAAAAAATTATATATAGATATATATATATATATATATATATATATATATATATTTTTTTTTTTTTTTGTTTGTTTATACCCCTTAAAGTGCTGTGTAAATTCATGTTTACAAAATGTTAACTTGATACATGCTCAGTTATTACTGTTGCAAAGCCTGTGTAAATGGGTTGCATAATTATTAATTTGTATTCTTACTTTGGACTCTCTCTATAAGATTTTTTCTCGGAGCTTTTCTCCCCGGGCCTCTGCTGAAAATGGACAGTTAGACCAGCCCGGTCAACAAATGTAAAATAAATAAATCAAATAAATATGTTGTATCATTAACTACCAGTTCAGCACAAATCTGGGTCTTTCCTTTTAGGTTATGTATTTAAATAAAACACTCCTTATGGTTGTCCTTAGTTGAGGAAGCTAATTTGGATTCGTAGTTTGCTTAGGAGGACTTCACAAGAAGTCTTATTTGCTTATTTAAGCTGAGGAGGAAGTGTTTCCAGTTTAGGGATCACTCCCTCTTACTCTTAGACTGCAATTTCTTCCTTTTATTATAAAGCCTGTTAATGGGAGTTGTCCACCAGGCAGGTTTGCTCTTCCTAGAGGAGCTTGTTTTGGTCCTATCAGGAACGGCCGAGTCAATGCAGTTATACAGGTGTTTGTAGAAAGCATTGGTGTAGAACTCAGCATAGTTGCTAATTCCTTCTGAGGGAGGGGTGCAGTGAAGCTATTTATACCATCTTGTAAGAGGTTATAATCTGTTTTGGAGAAGATTTTTAGTTTAGTTGCTGCTGGAGGGGTGGCAGGTGTGATAGTTACTTTGAATGAGACTAATTTGTGGTCAGATCTCACCAGGGAAGACCTTACAGTGGGGGTGCTACAGTGGTCCCCCATATTGGTAAGCACCAGATCCAGGATGTTGGCACCCCTTGTGGGGGTGTCAACCAGCTGGTCCAGGGCATTGGAGTTAACAAAGTCAAGGAATCTTTAGGCAAGTGAGTTTGAGCACGAGTAATTTCCCCAGTCAATGGATGGGTAAAATTGCCCAAAACTATGGTGTTCAGCTGTATCTTGGTAGACTCAAGTAGATCTGAATAGGCAGACTGGGTGTCCTTATTCATGTAGGGAGTCCTGTAGCTGCAAATTACTTGAATAGATGTCCTACCAAAAGTTAATTGCACCTGAAGTATCTCCAGGAAATCATACTGTTTAACGAAGCTGGAGGTGTATTTATCTTTAATGAATATTGATATACTGCCTCCTTTAGTTTTCATGCCTTCAGTTTGTGGTCTGAACATGTGGAAGGAGGTGTAACCCGGTATGGCTGGTCTCCATGACTGCACAAATGCCTGCATCTTCCAAGGTGAGGGCTGCTTGCAGTGTGTGCAGTTTCATCAATGAGAATGATCAGAAACCTTTGTTGCTTACTTTCAGATTGCTTCTCTTTTTCATTTCCATGCAACACAGCTTCTTCTACCCTTCCCTGTGTGCCTTCTTTGTTCTGCTCTGTCCTGCTGTGCTGTTGAAAAGACACCATGCCTGCCTACCTGTGGCTTTTTATATTCTTTGTCTACCTACCCATCTACATTTACACAAACTCCCATCCTAACCAACTTTCTGCCTTACTGACCCCCTCCCCTATTCCGTGCATGCTATTTTCCCCAAGGCAATATAGCTGTGTTTATGATTCCTTGACATTTTCTCTTCTATCTATTCTGTCTACATAGATACATCAGGACGTCTTACTTTTTTCCTTGACATTTCAGGTACAGGGGCATCTGACTCCCACCCTTCCCTGAGAAAAAGCAGTTCATTGCAATACTCTGATGAGTCTTCCTTACCTTCATCTGTATCTGAAGCTCCACACTTCTCTTTCCTATCTTTTCCTCAAGTTGATCCTGAGGACTTCTTCTACTAAGCCCCTGATTTCAAATGCCTCACATTCTCAGAGAGGTTCTCTGTTACTTTTCACTTCAATAACAATTTGTGGATCTTACACCTTGTTGGGCTGTTGGGAGCAGATCTTCTCTCTGGCAGTCAGTGCCGTTCACCATTCTTGGGCGCCCCTCTACAGTACAGACACAGACTTCCTCTTTTAGAGAATTCAACCAGAACTGATCTGTTCTGGACCTTTAAAAGTAAATCAAGGACTTGACACTCCTTTTTTCTCCCTAGACTCTAAATTGGGTGTGGTATCACTACCTTCTGGATCACTATATTGTGTTATCTTAATCTACATATGAGGATTTGTACAAGGCTCATTGCAATGATTTTCTTCCCACTGTTAACAAAGATATTTAAAAGATTTACTATCATATGGTCGACATGCAGAAGGTTGAGTCAGTCAATGCTCGAAGGGTCTCACTGAGACGGATACCTGGTGTCAAAATCATGGCCTCATGCTAAATGCTACAAGTGCATAGTCATCCCCTTTGGAAAAAACAAAGTACCCATGAACTACCACATACATGGTAGTACCCTAAATTCAGAAAATGTAATAAGGGATCTGGGGACCCAAGTAGATAGTAATCTCTCCTTTGATAATCATATTGCCAAGGTGGTTAGAAAATCCTTCTATATGGCCCACCTAATCTAAAAAGGGTTCGCATCTAGAACAAAATAGGTTATTGTGCCCCTCTCCTCATCACTCATCAGACTCATCATAGAGAACAACGCCCCATTTGGGATGTACCTTACAAGACACCTGCAACAGCTGGAAAGACCACAGAAGTACCTCATCAAGAGAATTTCTGGCCTCAAACAGATGCCCTATGCAGCCCGACTGGAGAAACCCCAGCTGTACTTGGTTGCATATCGCTTACTCAGAGGTGATCTCTGCCTGACATACAAGGCCATGTCCAACCCAGAACTGATGGACATGCTCCACCTAAAAAAAAACAAATCCCTGAGAGCCACATGCTCTAGGGATCTAAACCTCACCACAAAGATAAATAGGACGTGCTGGAGGGATAGATTCCTGTCTCAGAGACTCCCCCCATTCTTTGGAACAGGATTCCAATCTACATTAGGCAGAGCCCCTCGTTAACACTCTTCAAGAGAAACATTGATGAGTGGATGGCAAACAGAAAATTTACCCCATGGATCACTGCAGTGGCTTTGCTTGAAAGAGACACAAGGAACTAATGGCTCTGCTGGACAGAGGCACAGGGAACTAATCTAAGGGGGCGGTAAAAGCCAACAAATTCTGGCTAGGCTTACAGATGCCCTGAGGCAGATACCCTAGTACTTACCTATGAACCTATGAACCTTTCCATGAAAGTTGCCATGCCAGTTACTGGTATACCCAACAAAAGCACTAAAAGCAGAAACTCCCTACCTCTCCAGAGCCAGGATGAAGCACTAACAGACTTCAGGAAAGGGGACAATTTGAAAAGTCAGTAATGTTGGCTTTCAGCATTCCAGCTTACAAAATGTGGGAATCGCATAGCTCAACTCGACATCTGCATGTCGACCATATGATAGCAAACCATTCAAAATATGGGAAGCCTTTTCTGATGATGACATGATTAAGGAAAAGTACCATGGGTAATGGATGCAGGATGTCCTCAAGCTGGTTTGTGCCTGTACCTAAGCAGATGGATACCATATTTTTTCCCCATGAATGCATATAACTTTTCTGCCTATAAAAAATGGGTCTTTCTCTTACAAATATATGTAGCTTTAACCTGAATAATCATATTCTAAGAATCAGATAAGAAATAAGACTTGTTGTTTATGTCCACCAGCTTAATCATGCTTTAATTAGTTTAACGGTGGCACAATATCAAAATGTTGATTCAGATAAGTGGGTTGCTGTTTAGTCATACTATGTCGTCTCTTCCCCTGTTTGAACGTGAGTTTCTGTTGTGGCATACCCCTTCCCCTCAACATACACATGCACACACACATGCGCGCACACACACACACATACACACACACACACACACACACACACACATATCCGCTGTGGTATCCCCTTCCCCTCCATACACACACACACACACACACACACACACACACACACACACACACACACACACACACACACACACACACACACACACACACACACACACACACACACACACACATATCCGTTGTGGTATCCTCTTCCCATTCACACACACACACACACACACACACACACACACACACACACACACACACACACACACACACACACACACACACACACACACACAATTTGGCCCCTTTTCCTTTATCCACCAAGCTAGGAATATACACTTGTGCATGGGGGGGGGGCTCTCCCTTGAGGTACTCTGATACTACTTTTGCCCAACTGATTTGGTTCCATCCTTCTTTGGCAGCTATCCTTTCAAAGGTGAGCATGGAAGCTTCTAGCAAGGGTATTTTTCTTAGCTGTGTCATGGATTTGGTTAATGATACCCTCCATAGCTCTCATCCTCTTCGAGCAAGAAATCTGGACAAACCCTAAATAATGGGAGGACAAAGGGCCAAAAATAGGGACATTTTTTAATATTGTTCTTACAAACTTAGAAAATTGATAGAATAACAAATTTTGCATTAGCATGAATTTTATGAAGGGTATGAAGTCTGAATCTCAAATGGCTGTCATTATTTTCTGACTTTAGTCCTCAAAGATTTGGTGATGATTTTACCAGAAAACCACAATTTTATGAGTAACATCTCCAAAATATGTCAACAGTCTGGACAGTCTGTGAAAATCTGTACAGCTGAAAGGTATAGTGCCATCCCCACAGCTGTTGTAGGAATAATCTGAATAATCTCTTCAGCTGTAGTCATCATGTAGCCTCTGAACAGGTTCTTCTCCAAAGAACTATCTAGCGACTCACTGAACAAAGTAAACACAAGTTCTCCTTCTATGGGATGTGAGAAAACATCTGTTTGTAATAGCAGATGAAAATAGACATTAGAAGCTGACCACTGAATCACAATATCTAGTGATTTATACAATAACCACAGCCAAATCATTTCAAGAGAGATCATTTTTGGTTACAGTATGTGAGACAAAAAAAGTAAGCAAACAAATGGGAACATAAATATTAATAATTAGTTAGATAGTTAGAAATGTCTCTAAAGCTGATAGTCTTACAGACCTACACCTTATTTAAACAAGCCCGTAAAACTAAAATCTTTGCAAAACACAGTCTCTTCCATGTAATACAAACTCACAAACACATTTCAGGGAAACAGTCAGATGTCCTTCCATTCTCATATTGCAGTATTCCAAACCCTTGGGTTTCCATCTCTTGCTACCCGAACAACCAGCCAGTATAAAAAAGCTTCTAGTCACTGCTAGGTGTGTGGGACATCTGACGTTGGCGAAGGGAACGTGGGCCATATAAGTGTCATCTGCATGCAACAGTCCTCAAAACATCTCTGCCATCAGTTGGATGTCAGCTGTTTCTGCCGTACAGGCCACTGGATCAAAAAACTCTAAGATAAGTACCCAGTTGGGGACATTTTGTTATTTAGGCCCCCGCATGCCTGTGTGGGTTCATGTCATACAGGAAGGGAAAGTGTAGGTGCAGTCGTCAGATCCCCCATAAAGATGCCCACAAGCTTTGCCTTTTTGTTTAGGGCCTACACACAACCGTAAGTCCTGCTCCAACTGCCAGGCTTTCATTCCAAAAACCCTATGTAGCCATCTACATGTGTTAAACATTTATCTTGAGAATCAGCATTTCAAGCGCTTAGTTTTAGGTATGGAGGGGTTGTCTGGTCAGCCCATTGAGTCACCCAAGAAGGCCAAAATCGCTAGGCCTGAATCCGTAGCTACATCTCCTCCACCCGATGTTCTTCCTGTTGCCAACATCAGCTGTGAGGAACGATCGGTTGCCACTGATATGAGTACAGTGGGTACCGATGTGGAAGCTGCAGAACCCAGAGCGGAAGGCATGTCCTTAAATGTTAGGCAAACATTGGCTTCTGATGGTGAGAGGGAACCTCTGCTTGTACGGGTCACCCAGATGGATCCCTCCATTACTTCGCAGGTTACTGTTCCCAGCCCTACGTTGGCTCTGATGCCTGCTAAGCCTTCCCTAAAAAAGAAAGAGAAAAAGAAACATGTTTCTCTCCAGTTGAGACCCATCCAGATTGGCAGACCTTTCTCAGAATCTTTTCAATGCCTTTAAGGCCTCTAAGGCCTGCTACACCCTTAACTTCCCCAGTGGTTCCTCCTGTGATGAGCCCTAGGCCTCAGCCCTTAGAGACTTCACAGGCTGAAGTTGAGAAATCCTCTGACTATTCCTCAGAGGATTCCCTTTCATATGTCTCACAATTGCCATCCCTCCTTAGCTATGCCTCCCCAGAGGAAGAAGCTGCAGAGGTAGATTCTCCATCTGAGGATCTCACATTTGGGGAGACCATTGCAAAGATGAGAGAGCATTTTAAATGGGACTCCTCTGACATGGCAGAAATTCAGAAAATATATTACAAACTTCTTTAGATGGACTACCCTGCCCCTTCAGCTATTCCTCCAGTACTGCCAACATTTGTGGATGCATTTAATGCAGCATCACTCAATCCTGATTCTCAGCCTCCTTCACCCTGAAGGCCTGAGAGATTTTACAAGGTCCCTGAGGGAGCCAAAATTCCTTGTTAAGTGCCCTGCAGTGGACCCTGGCACTGTTTCAGTGTCATCTGATAAGACATCTAAACTCCTTCCATCTTCCTCACTTCTGCCCACAGAGAAAGACAGCAAGATCAAGGAAAACCTTGGGAAGAAACTTTACACTTTGTCTACCTTGGCATTCAGGGCAATAAAATACCAAACCCATATGTCAATGCGGAAATCCATGCTTCCAAACTTCAGCTAAACTCTACTAAATCCATTTACATCATATGTATCGACTTACCCCTGGGAATAATATCAGTATACTCAAGGATATCCTCAGCTCCCTATCACCAGACTTCCTACAAGAAATTGTAATACTAGGAGATTTCAATATTGACTGGAAGTGCATCAGTAATGAAAATTCTACTTCTCTCATCAACCTCCATGGTTTCTCTCAACTAATTTCCTCCCCAGCTAGAATTAACAAACCAACTAAAAGGAAAGTATCTTAGATTGGATTCTTATAAACAACACCTTACTTATAAGATAGGACTTTTCCCAGTTAATATTAGTGACCACTCATTAACCTACTTAATCAGGCAAAAAAAACATTTTCCCCATAAAGCCACATATAAAACAATAAGGTCAATTAAACACTTCAACCCTGAACTATTCCAAAATGAACTAGGTGCATGCAATTGGTCCCCCTTAAAAAGCCTCCCACTTGAAGAGGCTGTTGAATACTTTAATACTAAATTCTTAACCATCCTTGACCAGCATGCTCCAAATCTAACTCTAAGAATTAGGTCTAAGCCAGCCCCTTGGCTCTCCACAGGCACCAGACAGAAAATGTTACTCAGAAACAAAGTCTGGAACACATGGAGAACCACCAAAAATGACTCAGATAATCTGACATTTAGACAGCTCAGAAATGTCACAAAAAAAGCTTTAATTTCCGATAACAAACATTTTTATACAGAAATGCAACAAAAATGCCAGAATAATCCACAAAAGTTCTGGGCAAGCATCAATAAATTGCTTCACCCAGGTCAATCCACAACACCAACCCCACTAGGTAGTACACAGGAAAACCCCAAGCAAGCTGCAAATGCCTTTAACACCTTCTTTACAGAAGCCATTCAATCTCTAGCAAACCAACTATCTCCTGATAGCTCTACCCTTCCTACCGCCTATACTAGCTCTCCCCCTACATTTCAAATGCAACCCATCCCAACACACTACATTTGCAAACTCTTACTTAAACTAAAACCTTGACCAACTAACTGCAGAATACCTGCAGAAAGCAGCTAAAGCAATAGCCTATCCTATAGCCATCCTATCAACAGAACCATTAGTGAGGGAACGATACCAGTAATCTGGAAAATCTCTCACATTACCCCCCTTCACAAAGGTGGGAGCTCTAAAGAACACTCTATCTACCAATAGCCCTACTTTCCCCTTAGCAAAAATTATCGAAAAATGCATGCATAATCAACTTCTCTACCATCTAACTAAAAATAACCTGCTTGCTGAGTGCCAACATGGCTTTAGGCCATTCCACAGTACTACAACCGCCCTTCTTTCCTTCTCTAACACCATCAACAAAATTAAAAATAGCAATATTCTTACCTCTGCTCTATTTATCGATCTTTCAAAAGCTTTTGATATGGTTAATCACCAATTGCTCCTAAATATTCTCAAATCTCTTTCTCTTGACACTCAGGCTATAAAATGGTTCAGTTCCTACCTCAACAATAGGCAGCAAGCAGTGCTCTGGGAGAATTACCTATCTTCTCATCTTCCTGTTACACTAGGTGTACCTCAGGGCTCTATTTTAGGCCCTCTCCTTTTCTCAATTTTCATCAATGATTTACAATTAGCAATCCCTCAGGCTACCTGTATACAATATGCAGATGACTCAGCAATAATATGCTCAGCCAATTCCTTATCTGGACTGTAATTAAAAAGACAAACATTATTTAGCAAAGTAGAAACATGGTTTCTGCAATGATGCCTCCGCTTGAATCCAAAAAAAACTAAGCTCCTACTTTTCACACCTTCCCACAAGTCCACACAAATAGATTTCACACTTATGTCTAACAATGGCACACTCATAACACCTGACTTAACTACCAAACTCTTAGGCATTACTATTGACAACCACCTCACTTTTGATACACAAATAAACAATACAGTAAAAACAGTCAACAAAAAAATGGGTTCCCTCTACAGGATTAGACCTTTCCTTACTCCACCTGCCATATCCAGTATTGCCCACTCCCACCTAATATCTACACTTCTCTATGCTTCTCCTATCTATACTAACCTGTCGAAGAATAATCTTCTAAAACTGGCTAAATCCTACAACAACATTGCCAGATTTGCCACTGGAAAACTCTTCCGAACCCATCACTGTCAGAATCTACAACTAGGTTGGCTGGAACTCCAGAATCAGCTTATGTTTAACCAACTTACAATTATCCATAAGACCCTGTACCAGCCTCATAATACTCCAACACTATCTTCCCTTGTCACTCCCTGCAAAAACCTGAACACCTTACGCTCCTCTGATAAACTACTAGTTAGTATAAGCAAATTCAGAAACCTGAACACCGTACGCTCCTCTAATAAACTGCTAGTTAGTATAAGCAAATTCAGAAACCTGGCTGGTGACTCTCTCTTTTCAAATACAGCTGGGAGACACTGGAACCTTCTTCCCAGTGATCTAACATCACTTTCCTCCCTTACTATCTTCAAACAAAAGCTCAAAATCTATCTTAAATCACATTGGCTCTGTCCTTCCTGTGACCCTGACTGACCTTTACTGTAACTGCTATACTTTCTCTCTTTTCTTCTTCTTCCATTCTACCTCTCACTCCTTGTTACTTATTTCTGAAGAAATTAGAATGTAAGCTAAGTAATCAAGTTAAAATGTTTATTCTTTTGAATGAGTTTTAACAATATGGGCCTTGCCACTTAGGACATGTACCAACCTAAATAACTTCAAAACTCATCTTCATTCCTACCTGTATCTTAACAGAATTTGCAACTGCACTCTTCATCCTACAAAACCTAAACTTTCTACTCCATTTGCCCCAGACTAACCTCCTTCTATTCTCCCGCATATTTCCTTTCTATAAGTATTATGCTTAGTGAACAACACAGTAAAACTGTATTGTACTGTCGTAACCACCTGATACTTGTTACATAGAGTGCCTAAGACCTTACATGTTTACTGAAATTATCTTTGTAAATTAGAAAGCCTATCGATTTGCATAGTCTTTGAAATTATTTTTTGTAATCTATATATTTGAACTGTAATAATTGCTTATTTTGGAGCTATTCTCCCCGGGCCTCCACTGAAAACGGGCCCCCAATAGCCCAGTGGACCTCCCTGGTAATCAAACGGAAATAAATAAATAAATAAATATGCTATCCTAAATCACTTTAACTTGCTCTGTAAATAGAAATGATCTGAAAGAATGTGCTAACAGTGAAGTGACCAATATTATCTGTAATCCTCTGTTCAATATTACATGTATGTTGTTGTATATTATATATATATATATATATATATATATATATATATATATATATATATATATTTATGTCTTTCTAACTGTTTGGAGCTTTTCTTCCTGGGCCTCTACTGAAAAGGGATATGTATCCAGTTAGACTAGCCCGGTCAACAAATGCAAAATAAATAAAAATAAATAAAACGTCCAAATATATACTAGCTCTTTTAGAAAAGGCCACTAAACAACTGAGTAACATCACAGACTCCCCTGCCAAAGTTCAGATATCCAGTCTTCTATACCTATCCTCTCAGGTCACTAGGCATTCCATTAGGTGCAGCTACAATGCTGCTGAAGCTTCTGCCAGGTCACCTGCATCTGCCTCAGTCCTGTGAAGTTCTTCCTGGCTTAGGTTACAGCCCCTACCTGATGACATCAGGGTAAAAGTCTTGGATGTACCTCTGTACAACCCGGCCCTCTTTGGGTCAAAGGTGGCTGCAACAAAAATGGAAGGAATTACAAGATCTAAAGCACCTATTTGTTTCTCCTATCCACAAATTCCACAGGAATTACCCCTCAAAAACACAATTCATCAGGAAGCATTCTGCCCCACCTCTCCTTCCAGGGCCAGAAAGACTGCCAGGAAGCAAACTACTACTTCCAGGCCTGTACAGACTCCAGCCCAGAAGCATCAGTTTCAAGACAGGGCAGGTAGTCTGTGTCTACCTGCCATTCCTGCAAAAAAAAAAAAAAAACAACTCCATTCCCCTGCCCCAAAGGCTCTCTCACTGTCTCCCTGTTTGGAAAAACATCACCACAGACAGGTGGGTCCTATCCATTATAGAGAAGGGTTGTTTCATGACCTAGATGACAACTCCATCCTTGAGAGGTATTCTGTAGCCCCCCCCCAAGGAACAGCTTTCTTTATTTCAGTCAGTTATAGACAGCATCATTTCCCAGAGAACATTTCAACCTGTCCTCTGACAGAGAAGGGAAAAGGTTTCTACTCAAGGTTCTTCCTGGTCCCAAGGAAAGATGGCCCCTGGTGACCATTTCTAGATCTTTTCCACCTCAATCTCTTTCTGCAATGCCCAAGTTTTGAATGCTCACTCTGCAAATCCTTTTCCCTTTGATTTTTCTTCAGGGGTTCATGGCCACCTTAGACATCGAGGATGCCTACCTAAACATCCCCATAAGGACAAATTACAGGAGATACCTGCACTTCTCTGTGTCCTCCTCACATTTTCAATTCTTGGCCTTGCCTTTCAGGCTTTCTACTGCACCAAGGGTATTCACCAAGTGCTTTGCACCAGTGGTAGCCTTCTGCAGGACCCAAGGGATTCAAATTTTCCCTTACTTAAATGACCTTCTCATCCAGGTGGAATGCAAAGAATCCCTGCAATGCCATCTACAAACAGTAATTTCACTCCTGCAAGCACTGGGCTTCCAGTTAAATTACCCCAAGTCCAACCTGACCCCTTTTCAGGACCTAGTATTCCTGGAGGGCAGAATAAGTACAGATATCATGAGGGCTTTCCTACCCCTCAAAAAGTGGAAAACTTAAGGCAGTACCTGTTCACTGTCTTTCAGGCAACAGACTTGACTGCCAGGCAGTACCTCAGACTCCTGAATTACATGGCATCAACCATTCCCATGTTGCCATTGGTGAGGTTCCACATGAGAAAGCTACAATGGTACCTAAGGTAAATATGGACCCAGCACTCCCATCCTTTAGAGTACAAAATCTTCTTCTTATCTTGCCTCAAGGAAGAGATTCAGTGGTGGTTGAATCAAGTGAACTGCAACCCAGGACTACCCTTACAGGTTCCCTTGCCAGTACAGGAGATGTACATGGATGACTCGGATCTGGGGTGGGGAGCAGCCATGGGCTCCCTAAGAGTCCAGGGCACTTGGCTGGACTCCATCAAACAGGAGCATGTCAACATCAAAGAGATGAGAGCAATTATTTTGGCCATAAAGGCCTTCCAACACACGCTGAAACAAGGTGCACTAAAATTGTTCACAGACAACACTACAGTTATGTGGTATGTGAATAAGTAGGGGGGAACAAAATAATACTTGCTATGCAAACTAACTCTCCAAATGTGGAAGCTTGCCACAAAACAGGGAGTCATGCTATAGCCAGTGTACATCCGTTCAGAACAGAATACTCAGGCAGACACCTTAAGCAGATTCATGTCACAGTCCCACGAATGGATGCTCCACAGGGATGTGTTCTTGGATATAGTCTACAAATAAGTTACACCTCAGATAGATTTGTTTCCCTCCCCTATAAACAGACAACTTCCATCCTTTTGCACCTAGTCTGCCCAGTCATCTGGCGAAGGCAACGGATGCTTTCTCGATCTCTTGGAAGGGGATGTTTCTGTATGCATTTCTCCCCTTCCCATCACTTCAGAAATTCCTACTGAAAATTCAGAAGGACAGACCAAAAATCTTGTTGGTGACTTCCTTTTGTCCAAGACAGCACTGGATCCCCCTCCTTCTGCATTTAGCTAGGAGCAATCATCGCAAGTTACCTCACAGAGTGGACTTTCTTACACAGGACAAGGGATCTCTAATCCATCCCCACTTGCAATCTCTGAACTTCACCCTGTGGGTGATAGAATTCTGATCCCTTATAGACACCTCTACAATGAGGATATGCTCACAGTCCTGCAGGAGGCCAGGAAACCTAATACTAGGAAATATTATATATCTAAATGGAAAATATTCTCCATGTGGTGTCTGCAAAGACAGTTGCACTCTTTCCAGGGTGATGTCCCTTTGGTAGTGTCATACTTGTGCATACTCTTGCAGAAAGGATTGGTGTACTCTTCCATTAAAATCCACCTGGCTGCTATTTCAGCTTGTCTGCCTCTGGATCCCCCTTGGGCTTCCAGATTGCCTGCAAAGTTATTCCTAAAGGGAGTGCTGCATCTCAGGCTCCCCCAGGAAACCCATCCCACCCTCCTGGGACCTGAATTATGTTTTGTAGAAGCTCACGGTGGCCCCCTTTGAACCAGCTTCTAAGGCTTATCTGAAATACTGCGCTGGGAAAACAGTACTCCTAGTGTCCTTGACATCAACTAGAAGAGTGTCTGAGTTACATGCTCTCATGGCCATTCTCCTTTCCTCATCTTCCACAAAGATAGGGTAACCCCTTCCTTCATGCCCAAGGTAGTCAGTGAGCTATCCTTAAACCAAGCTATTCACCTTCCTACCTTTTTTGCCCATACTTAGATTGACAGTGAGAGAGTTGTCGATTCCCTTGATGGGGACAGACAGCTTAGGTAATTCTTAGAAAAGACCAAATCTATCAGAAACTCTGACCAATTATTTGTCTCATTTCACCCCAGGGCCCTGGAGAGAGCAGTGTCAAAACAGATGATTCCAGCCTGGATTTCCAGAGCAATTTCCTTCTGCTATGCACAACATGGGAAATCCTTGGGTATCCAAAATTAAACCTCACTCCAAAAGGGCTATGGCTTCATCTGGAGCTTCCTTTAAGGGATTGCACACTGCCACCATTTTAGAGGCAGCTACATGGACATCTGTCCACACCTTTACCAAACATTACAATCGGACCAAATTTCCAAATCCAGGGTGGTATTTCCAGGGCAATCTTCCATGGATTTATAAAGAATAGTTCCAAACCACCACCCTCTTCTTCCCAGTGAGCTTTGGCACTCATCCAATAGTTTGGAATACTGCAACATGAGAATAGAATGACATAGAATAGTTGTGTAAAATCTTACCATAGCCATAGATGTCCTTCATTTCCATGTTGCAGTATTGCTTCCCTCCCTCCTTCCTCTCTTCCCTCCCTTAAATAATCCCTTCTTAGATGGTACTGGTCTTACACAGTTTTTCCTGGGACTGGGATCTAATTGGGGCACTAAGTTCTGAGGACTGGTGTGTGCAGATGTCATTTTTATGGCCCACATTCCCTTATCCAATGTCAGATGTCATACGCAACTAGCAGTAACTAGAATCTTTTGTATACTGGCCGGACATTCAGGTAGCAACAGAGGGAAACCTAAGAGTTTGGAATACTGCAACATGGAAGAGAAAGACATCTATGGTTATAGTAAGATTTTATACAACTATTCTTTATTACTCCAACACAGGTTTTAAAGTATCTCACTTAGTCCAACACAAGCTTTAAAGTCTTTAATCATCTTGAGTGTAATGATGCAGTACACTATTGTACTCCCTCTGCTGCAATTCAAGTAACCTCCAGGTTCTTTACCTCCAGGAGTTTTGCTGTCTCTCATCAGGATCTCCACCTTGGAAATGATTTCCCTGGTATTGAAAGTCTCACTTCAGCAGGAAGAAATCCACAACCACGTAGTCCAGATGTCACTGAACTTCTCAATGTCTGCCATGTTGAAACTACATTCTCTATAGGAGCAGAAGATCACTAACAACTCACTTGAATACTCAGTTGCACTGGCTTAAAGGTGCCAGTCCCTCATTAATCTGCCTTGTTAATATCCTTTAGCATTAGCCTTCCTGACATTGTCAACTGACCTAAGTACTTTCCCTTGGGTCCAAATCACAGCCAGTGTAACAAGCTACCCTGCTTCTGCCAGGCTTGATTTGCCTGCTAGGCAGTTACCCAGTAGATCAACACATTGTGCAATAGCAATGATAACTTTTATATAGAAATTCTTTAGGTGTCCTCTGCAGCAGTTTCATATGATCAGAGTGATATCTTTTCAAATATATTTTTATTGAATTTTTTAAACTTTTCAAACATACAAAGGAAAAACTGTAAGTCATTGTGGGAAGCAGTAAAGTATAGGTATATATGTAACAGTTAGTGCAAAAACTATGCATTTAGAACACAGCCGTTATCTTACAGGGAAGCTTACATCTTAGAGACCAATATAAGCAGTAAAGACCCCCAATAACCTATTACAGTCAAAGTCTAGGGATACAAATGGAAAGTGGCTTGAAAGGAAGAATATATGACTGTCTTAAGAAGAAAGAAAAACGGTAAGGAGGGTATAACCATAAAAAAACAACTATTTACACCATGTACTTCTATTTATACCATATTTACAACATATTTACACCATGGATGCCAGAGGATAACAAAATGATATAACAAAATATTTTGTAAAATCAAAAGTTACCGTGTGATGGTAACAATGTCTAATGGTTATAGGGCCAGAAATGATACTGACAGAGGTTTTCCTGGAATGTAGTGTTAGAGACCCACAGTTTGGAAGATTATTTAGTTTGGATTAGGTCAAAAAGTCTACACCAGTAATTCTGAAACTATTCTTTTTTCTTTTTGTTATTATGGCATAACTTATGTGCAGATATATATTTGAGTGTCATTGATGTAAAGTTTTCCCAAGCTATTGTTGAGGGATTGACCCAGTTCTTGGCTATAACATATTTGAGAAGGGCACAGGGTATAACAGAGATGTGGTGATGGATACCCTTAAGAGATTTAGGAATAATATTTAAAATCATAGTTTGCCAAGAGAATGTGGTTTTTTCATACCTCATTTTTTCCAACTGAGTTCTGAGAGAACACCAAAGTTTGGAAATATTCTTACAGCTCCAAAAGATGTGAAGTATATCTACATGTGGGAGGGAAAAGAACGGACAGGTTAGGTTTTTATTGTATCCGAATTTCAGTAAGACAGCTGGGGTATAGTAGGAATTGTTGTTTATCATAAGCTGAGTGTAAATTAGGTTTTTGAAGGGGGTTAAATTCAGGGTATTATTGATTGCTTCGCACTTAGACTCCATAGAAATGTCTCCTTGTATACCATCCCAATATTTTGAAAATAGACGTGAATGATTATACTTAATGCTTGGCACAAGTTTATAGGTGTTCGAAATCATTTTGTTCCGTAGGGAGAGTGATTTAATGATAGATTGTGATACTGTAATGTCTTGCTCCTTCACTCTATAGTAAGAGAATTTTTGTTTTATAAGTGAGCTAATTTGCCTTAAGATAGGATCATATTTGTTAGGAGCACCAAATAAAGCTTTGACCGCGGCAACATTTTTAGAGTTATAGAAGTGCCAAACTATGGCTTTCTTAACAATAGGGAAGTTTGTTAGATCTTTCATTTTATTATTGATTTTTAAGTTAGGGTTTAGGTGAATAGGTTGGAGAATGGGAATAGTATTGTGTAAATTTAAGGAGGTCATCAGAGTTTGAAAGATGCAAATTTTGTTCTTTAGTGTAGGCAAGATCTTGAACTTGTAGTCACCATCAGGTGCAAGAAAAGGGACAGCATATGGATTGAGTTTTAATGAATATATATAGTTGCACCAGATTTTGATCCAGGTTGGGTACCAAGTTTCAGCAGAGGGGTCATAGCAGGCTATTTGAATTAGATGGCTAGCATTAATGATGTCATAATATAAATTAAAATCTGGGAGACTTAAACCGCCTTTGTTCTTTGGGGTAATTAGATTCCTGTATGATATTCTGGTTGATTTAGGGAACCATAAAAACTTTGAGATTGTGGTTTCCATTTTTCTGAAAAAAAAATTTGGAAAGTTTAAGAAGATGGAGTTAAGATGAAAAAGGATTGTTAGAAAAATATATATATTCACATATGTGCTGCCTAGAAAATATATATTTACATACATGCTGCCTAGAAAAATATATATTTACATATATGCTGCTTAGGAAAATGTGTTCAAATATTCAGACATATATAAGTTGTGTGGTCAGATATATAGAGAAATGTGTGCTTTAGACAGGAATAAATGTGCTCAAATCTATATGGAGAGCAAAGGTTGAAAAATAGTATGATATGTAATGCATTTAATTCTGTTTTACTAGAATAATAGTAGAAATAAACTTGCATATTATTGCTTGAAGCATAAGCTGCAGCGTGATTAGAAACTTGGCCTTGGCAGCTCGGCCTGGCTCATGTCTGTCAGTGAAAGATTATTTTGCAAAGTTAGAAAATAATGAATCTGTGTGCATGTGTATCTTTTCCTGCTTCCACCAGAAGAATAGCCTTGTGCGCACTATCAGAGATAATGTCCAGCTGGTGAACAAGAAAGAGACAAAGAGAAGTATTAAAGAAGACATGCACCCATTGTATTCGAACTAATCTAAGAACCTTGAATTGACTACATCCTCGGAAGGACATTGTGACTGACCAGGTGCTTGCAAGGCTGTAATATTCTCATGGGAAAAAGATTTTTGAAAAACACCATCTCAGCACTTTTTCATAAGTTACTATGATGTAAAGACCCTGTCACTGACCACGTCAGTGAGGTGGGCAAAAGCTGATAGTAAAACGTATAAAATGTCATATGTCTCACCAATAAAACTAGACAAAATTCTGTACAAGTTTGTGTATGGTTTTTTGCCTCCTAATGTACATTAGAGTATTAGTAAATTAGATACTTGAGTTCTCCTGCATTACTGTTTGTTATTGACTGACATTGTTTTTAAATGCCAGATGATTTTTACAGTCTGACTTTAACAAATTTATTTAACATTTTGGTCCTAATCGTGCCGGAATTCCCTTGGTAAGCTGCAGGTCAGAGCATATAGGTGGCACCGAAACCTGCGCAGAAGAAGGAAAGACCTCCGACTGAATTGTCGTATCTAAAGAGGCTGTCCACTTGTCTGATCTGTGGCCGAAAAGCGGAAAACTGGATCCTAAAAAGAAGTATAGCAGTAAGCGGGAGGCTCGGGTAAGCAGAATTCCTCTCTTTGTTTTTGTTTTAGATCAGGGACCAGGTTACACTGTGCTATTGCTAAGGTTTGTGATAGCAGGAGAGAGGTAGTCGAAGTATTGTATCTTGAGTCATAGATCAGGAAGTAAACAAAGCAAAGTAAAACAGTCATTCTAGACACTACTGTGGATACGGGGAATAAGATACCACGTGGTACAAGAGAAAGGGTTACGTAACAGTTCTTTTTTTAAGAGACATGGGAAATGAATGCACTAAAGGGTCACGTGACCGCCCTAACAGAAGACGCAAAGTATATGCAATTGCAAAGAGCAGATAATGTGAGACATTTTTCAAAATGGGTTAATAAGTACGACTTTGATGGTAAATTAGATAAAATATCATTAGTAAAACTTTTGAAACAGTTAAAATCTGACGCAGAAGGTCAGGCAAAAAAACAACGACAGTTGGGCGTTCCTCAAGCACATAGGTGGATTGAGGAAGTGAACCGAAGGGAACAGAAAAATAAAAATGCAAAAGCATTATTTTTAGACAAAGAGGATAATAATACAATAGTAGCATCGGTCCCTCCCCTACCACCTCCTCCGATGCCTTACTTAGAATATGAAGCGGGAGGGCGGGCTGGACCCCCCCCACGTTATCCGGAGACAACAGGGGTATTAAGACAACCATTTGTAAGAGAACCTATCGGAACTAGATCCCGAACACGTCAAACATTTATAGATGTTCAACCAAGCGGAAATTCATTAGATGAGAGTGAGGAAATCTGTCCATTAATTGAAGTACCAAACCCACAGGCAGGACAGGAGGGCCAGGCCTCAACTCTCTTAGTGTATAGACCGTGGACACCGGAAGACATCCGGAAAGCTACAGAAGGAATTCCCCATCCAAAAATTAACTTTGAGAAATTTGTACAAGTTTTACAGGGTATGAGATTGAGTTATCACCTGAATGGGGAAGAGGTAGAAAAAGTAGTTAGACAAATTTTGGGTCCGGACTGGCATATGATCTGTGGTGCCTGGAATGCCCGTGACGCGCAACTCAGGCCACTCCCACATAGTGACGCAGAACTAGATGCTAGATTGAAAGGTCTTACAGACCGCATTACTGAAAAATGGAAACCTAGGGCAGATTGGACTTGTATTAACCAATGCGTACAACAAGATAATGAAACAGTAGACGCATACTATGGTAGATTATTAGAATGCTTCAATAATCATAGTGGTATGACTATTCCTGAAAATCAAAAAAATGATAGCCCATATGAACAGCAGTTGAAGAATGCATTTTTAAAAGGTTGTATTGCCCCTATCAATAGCTTCGTCACGAAGCATATGATAGACCACCGAACAAGTAGGCTCCAGGCCTTGTTAGAGTATGCTAGGCATGCCGAAAAACATTTTAACAGTAAAAAGAAAAAGAAAACGCAGGTCTTCACAGCTGAAGACGGTGCGGAAGTTTTTGTAGTACAAACAGCCAAAAAGGGTAAGCGAAATGCTCAGGGTAACAAACGTTCTGACAGAAACTCAGAGTTTTATGAGGACAGGAAAAAAAGAGGTGAGTGCTTCAATTGCGGTAAGAAGGGACATTTGGCAAGGGATTGCAGGAGCATGGCACCTGTGGAAAAAAAGGATAAGGATGATGAGGATTGACTAGATGGCAGTTATACTGCTCGGCAGTCATTAGGAGAGACTAATGAGCAGGGGAATAATGTAAATACCTTAGAAGAAACAAATGATATGCAACCGGATGTGGAAGTTGGGGAAAGTGAAGTTTTAGATTTGGCACTACTGAGCTTGGAGCTCTATTTAGCAGACACTAAACCGGAAGTTACACTTCTGGTGGAAGGGAGAGAAGTCAAATTTTTGTGTGATTCAGGAGCATCACGAACTTTGATACACCCTTCAAAGTTACCGGAATATTCTGAGTCACCCAATTATATATTAGTGAAAGCAGCAAACGGACAGCTGTACAGGGAGCCACTTTCCCATGATATAGCAATAACTGACCCTGTCTCGGGTATAACCCAGAGAAGTAAAATAGTACTTTCTGCCAAATGCCCCATGAACTTATTGGGAAGAGATCTTATGCAACTTTTTGGCATAGCAGTAGTCCCTACCATGAATGGTATGGAGGCACAGAGACGAACTGATGCTTTTGTAGTACGATCGGAGGGTGAGGCCTATTATTGGTACAGCCAGGACCTGGTTACAACCGGTCCAGGGGCAGTGACCAAGGAACTGATGAATGTAGCCACCAGCAAGGTGCTTCCCCTCGATGTTGATCAACAACATTTGTTACATTGTACCCTATATTATTGTAGCACATCAGGACCTGATAAAGAATATGAACAAAAATTGTTCAGGAATCCCGCAAATAGACTAATACTACGGACTTTATACTGGGACACTGAGGGCAATAGTGTAGTGAGTTGTTCATTACCTCAGGAGTTCTTGGAATTTTACAAATCCAATAAACTACCGCATGTTAGCCTAACCAAGGACAGGAATGTTAGATGGGTAGACTTGGGTGACAAAGTGACGAAATGGGAGAAACTAACCGACTTAGAGTTATCGGACTTAGGAGTACAGAAACAGAAACTGAATTGGTTAACGCAAGCACGCCCAGCTGTGCACTTACAACAGAGTGAAGACAGCTGACTCGCGTTCTTGATAGAAGAAGAAGAGAAAGCTTTGAGTAAAATACCAGATGTTCTTTGGTCAACAGGGAAATCGGATGTAGGGCTTATTCGAACAGCAGGGCCAGTAGTTATTACGCCAAAATCGGCCTTTAGACCAAGAAAAAGACAATATCCTTTGAGCAAGGATGCAGAACAAGGAATCAAACCTATCATAATGGCATTACTTAAGAAAGGGATACTGGTAGAATCCTTGGATTCACCATGTAATACTCCTCTATTTCCTGTTAAAAAAGCAAACGGGGAATGGCGGATGGTACAAGATTTACAGGCTGTAAATGATGCGGTAATACCAAGGGCACCTACGGTGCCAGACCCACATACCTTGTTAAATGATTTGAAGCCGCAACAAAAATATTTCACTGTGGTAGACATTAGCAATGCGTTTTTTTCAATACCTATCCACCCTGACAGCCAGCATTGGTTTGCGTTCACATTTCAGGGCAAAAGGTATACGTACACCCGACTACCACAGGGATATAGTGAAAGTCCAAGAATATTCGCACAAGAGATGGCTAGCAACCTGGCGGGGTTTTCTCCACCAGGGGGCAGTCAAGTACTACTTTATGTAGATGACATCTTGCTTGCAGCTCCTACCCAGCAGCAATGTAGGGAAGACACAATAGCATTGTTGAAATTTTTGGCTGAGCAAGGGCATAAAGTGAATAAACATAAATTGCAACTTTGGAAAGAACAGGTTAAATACCTGGGATATGTGATATCCAAAGAAGGTAGAACATTAGATGAAGATAGGAAAACAGCAATCTTACAAGCACCTAGACCAACTACCAAAAAGGAAATGATGTCCTTCTTGGGAACGACTAATTTTTGTCGAAGTTGGATACCGAATTATGCTTTAGAAACGGCTCCATTTGCTGATTTAATATTTAAAGCACCAATGGCAGCACAAGAAACACTGCATTGGACACCGGAAGCAGAAGCAGCCTTTTGCAGACTAAAACAACTGATAGTTTCATCGTTAGTTTTAGGGCTTCCGAATTACCATAAGAGATTTTTCCAGACTGTAGATTGTAGGCGGGGATATATGACGTCAGTACTGACGCAACAACATGGCGGCAAGCAACGCCCCATAGCTTACTATTCATCACAGTTAGATCCGGTGGCACGATCATTACCACCCTGTGTACAAGCAGTTGTCGCAGCAGCTATGGCAGTGCAAGCTTCGGCCTCAGTAGTATTGTTTCATCCTCTCACGTTGAGAGTACCTCATGCAGTTGCGATAATTTTACTGCAAGAAAAAATAGCATTTTTATCCCCTGCCAGACATCTTTCTTGTATGACCATACTATTGAGTCAACCCCATATGACAATTGAACGATGCGACATTAAATCCATCGACATTACTTCCGATTCCTGTAGATGGCACACCACACAGTTGCCTACAGGAAATGGAACAAATAACCACACCTAGACAAGATCTTACTGATGTGCCTTTAACCGATGCAGAGGTGACATTTTATGTGGATGGGTCCTGTAGACGAGGTCCTACAGGAAAGAACCTAGTGGGTTACGCAGTAGTGACTGATGACGAAATCATAGAAGCACAACCCCTGCAACATAACCTGTCAGCTCAAGCAGCAGAATTGGTAGCTTTGACACGTGCTTGCACTCTAGTGAAAGACAAATGTGTTAACATATATACTGACAGTCAGTATGCTTTCTCTACAGTGCATGTCTTTGCGCAACAGTGGAAAAACAGGGGAATGATAACATCTACTGGCAAACCGATTAATCATGCACAATTGATTTTGAACCTGTTAGATTCTATTCAGTTACCCACTAGAATAGCTATCTGTAAATGTGCAGCCCATACCAAACAACAAGATAGAATTTCAAAAGGGAATGCTCGGGCTGATGCAGCTGCAAAGCAAGCTGCCTCAGACCTAGAAACTGTGTTTTAAATGAAGAACTACAACCTTCTGAGACTCTAGATTTAGAAATGTTAAAAACAATGCAGACATTAGCTACAAAAGCAGAAAAGCAAAAGTGGATAAAACGAGGAGCAATCCTTGAAGAGGGACTGTACATCTCCAAAGAGAAAATGCCAATATTGCCATCTAATTTATTTAGATATGCAGCTTTGTTGAGTCATGGGCAGAGCCATGTCTCAACAGGGGGGATGGTACAGTTAGTTAATAAAACATTCCAAACATACGGATTTACGAATTATACACAAAAATTTTGTGCAACATGTCATATTTGTAGCAAACATCATGCACAGGGAGCATTTAAACCGAAGCGAGGGAGCTTTCCAACACCACCCTATCCGTTCCATACTATTTGTATGGATTTCATAGAACTGAATAAATGTGAAGGAAAAAAATACTGTTTAGTGATCATAGATATGTTTTCAAAATGGGTAGAAGCTTTTCCGACCAGGAATCCGGATGCAGCAACAGTAGCAAAAGCCTTAGTGAAGGAGATCATCCCTAGATTTGGCATACCGGAAAGAATTTATAGTGACAATGGGACACATTTTGTAAACCAGACAATACATCAGCTTGGGAGATTTTTTGGGATTTCTTTGAAAAAACATTGTGCTTATCACCCTCAGTCAGCAGGACTGGTGGAGAGGTACAATGGAATTTTGAAAAACAAGTTGAGAAAATTGATGAGTGAGACTCAAATGACTTGGATTTGCTGTCTGCCTTTAGCACTGCTGAGCATGAGAACTGTTCCAAATGTAAGGGGCTTGACCCCTTTTGAGGTAGTGTTTGGAAGAGCATATTGTGTGCCACAATGGAAGGCCCTCATGCCTGCAGAGCTGGAGGCCGATGGCTCATTAGCTAGTTATATGAAGAAATTGTTAACAAATAAGACTGTTTTGCAGTTGAACTCTTTTTCAGACAAACAAGAAGCAAAACCAGAGGCCGTGCTGACCCCGGGGTCCTGGATCTAGCTGAAAGTCATCAAAAGAAAGAACTGGGCGAGTCCAAAGTGGGAAGGTCCGTACCAGGTACTATTGGCTACACCTACTGCAGTAAAAATTGCTGAGAGATCATCTTGGGTTCATTTGACGCACTGTAAACCACTCAAAGAATTTAAGTTGGACAAACATTTTTTTAACTGACGTACCACAGATACAGGATGGCCAGAGGCAGAGTGAATAAAAATGCGAAACAACCCCAAAGACATTGGTTCACTGGCCTACTGATCATACATTTATTAACCATGTTTGTAGTGACCTTCTTGTTGTTATGGTTTTTCTTGCATATAACTACAGAAGTGAAATTGATAAAACGTGATGATGGACTGGCTATAGACTGGCACCCGAATTTCAACACATACCTGGCTATGAAACGAGTCTATGTAGAGACTATGAACGTTTCGAATTGCTGGGTTTGTACTGCAATACCTACAGCATATGGAGGACTTTTAATGTCTGCTGTCCCCCTGGGGATAAATGAAACTTGGGAAAACCTATTATTTGACACGGGTACTGTGAGATCACAAGACAAAGTGGCATTATATTTACCCGTTACTCAGAAAGGAATTGTTTGCTTTGTTAAAAATGATACACTCCAGGTTGGTTGGAGTAACTGTAACATAACTGTGTCTTACAAATGTTATATAAAACCTGTAGACCAAGGTACTAGTTGTAGCACGAACTATGGTTCGTATTTAAGCTTGATGAAAACAACGTTGAGAGATGTGCAAAAAACTCCTGAAATATATAGACAATTATCTGTTATAGATAAAAAAATGTTTCATTCAGGGTTAACCCGCATCAGTACTAAAGTAGAAAACTGTTATTTTGTTTGTGGGAAAAAGGCCTATAAATGGTTACCTGAGAATTGGTCCGGCAGTTGTTTTTTGGGTTATCTGGTTCCAGCCATAAGACATACTGCAGAATTGCCCCTGGGTAAAATACGCAATGTGAGAAATGTAGCTCAGCAAGCCGAGAATACAGTCAGAAAACCTGCTAATCCAGTGGGTAAGATTGAAGCAAGCTGGAAGGATCATTCGGCTGTGAAGGACAAAGAAAAATTGACTCATATGGACTTGAGTGACAGTGTTATATCCTGGGCTGGGATATTCCCAGCCTACGGAGCAGTCAAATCGATTTGGGAACTGAGAAAATTGTCAAAACTCCTCGAAGTAATGAGCAATGCGACTTTTTCCGCTCTTGAACTTGTGACTGATGAAATGAATGCAATGAGAACAGTCGTATTACAGAACCGAATGGCTCTCGACTTCACCCTAGCGGCGAGAGGTGGTACGTGCGCGCTTATCAAAGAAGAATGCTGTGCGTACATTCCAGACAACCAACATGAAATCAATGATCACCTGGAGGTAATACAGCAGGTGTCAGCAATGGCAGAACCAGGCCCAAACCCACTGACAAACTTTTTCCAGAATCTATTTGGGGGGTGGGGGTCGGTCCTCATGAATATTCTGATTGCAATTTGTGTAGTACTGCTCATAATTGGAGCATGTGTCTGCTGCGGCATACCCTGTGTGAAAAAATTAGTTAAAGACCTAGTTGACATATCAGTAACTGAAACTATGTACCAAGACATGGAATTGAATTTGTTGATACCAAGCGAAAGCCTATCTGAAATATAAAACAAATGACTTACTTAGCTAAAAGTCCTTGAAAGGAAAAGGCTAAGAAATGAAATGATACTGTTTATGTTTCAAATAGAATGAAATGCATTAACAGGAGGGAGAATGTTAGAAAAATATATATATTCACATATGTGCTGCCTAGAAAATATATATTTACATACATGCTGCCTAGAAAAATATATATTTACATATATGCTGCTTAGGAAAATGTGTTCAAATATTCAGACATATATAAGTTGTGTGGTCAGATATATAGAGAAATGTGTGCTTTAGACAGGAATAAATGTGCTCAAATCTATATGGAGAGCAAAGGTTGAAAAATAGTATGATATGTAATGCATTTAATTCTGTTTTACTAGAATAATAGTAGAAATAAACTCACATATTATTGCTTGAAGCATAAGCTGCAGCGTGATTAGAAACTTGGCCTTGGCAGCTCGGCCTGGCTCATGTCTGTCAGTGAAAGATTATTTTGCAAAGTTAGAAAATAATGAATCTGTGTGCATGTGTATCTTTTCCTGCTTCCACCAGAAGAATAGCCTTGTGCGCACTATCAGAGATAATGTCCAGCTGGTGAACAAGAAAGAGACAAAGAGAAGTATTAAAGAAGACATGCACCCATTGTATTCGAACTAATCTAAGAACCTTGAATTGACTACATCCTCGGAAGGACATTGTGACTGACCAGGTGCTTGCAAGGCTGTAATATTCTCATGGGAAAAAGATTTTTGAAAAACACCATCTCAGCACTTTTTCATAAGTTACTATGATGTAAAGACCCTGTCACTGACCACGTCAGTGAGGTGGGCAAAAGCTGATAGTAAAACGTATAAAATGTCATATGTCTCACCAATAAAACTAGACAAAATTCTGTACAAGTTTGTGTATGGTTTTTTGCCTCCTAATGTACATTAGAGTATTAGTAAATTAGATACTTGAGTTCTCCTGCATTACTGTTTGTTATTGACTGACATTGTTTTTAAATGCCAGATGATTTTTACAGTCTGACTTTAACAAATTTATTTAACAAGGATTCTAGGCAAAATATTAATTTTAATGAGAGCAGATTTTGATAGCAAAGAAAGATTGATGTTTTTCCATCTAGTTAGATTGTTATTTATCTGATCCCAGACTCTATATAGGTTTGCTTTTATTAGTTCTTGGTGAGGGTGTGTGAAATTTATTCCTAGGTATTTAATTGTATATTTGAGAGGAATGTCAGACAGGAGGAAGTAATATTCTAAATGGTTTGCAAGGTTTAATGGAAAAATAGATGATTTAGCAGGGTTTAATTTATAATTAGCAGCCTCAGCAAAAAGATTAATAGAATTTCGAATTTTATGAAGATCGGTGTTGGGAAGCTGAAAATAGATGTTTAGGTCATCTGCAAATGCAGAATAATTTGTATCAATGTTGAAGACTTTTGGGATATGGTGATAAGTCTTTTGTTTAACCCAGAGAAGGAAAGGTTCCAGATATAAATTCAAAAGATAAGGTGAGAGTGGGCAACCCTGCCTAGTGTCACTGGTAATTTTAATAGGGCGTGATAAAGTTTTATTTATATACAGGGAAGTAGAGGCATTGTTATAAAGCATCTTATTAGTGTTGATAATCAGATCAGGAAAGTTAAAGAATCTCATGATTAGGTAAAGGAAGTTTAGATCAACGTTATCAAAGGCTTTGGTAGCATCTAGGGTGAGTGCATAACACAGGTGGTTATCACTTTTTAGAAACAGCATTAATGTGTTTAAGGTAAGAGTATTGTCACACAGCTGCCTCTGTTTCATAAATCCCAACTGTTCAGGAGAAATGTCTGTAGCTATAACTTTCTGAATTCTATTAGCAAAAATGGTAGATAAGATTTTGATGTCAATGTTAATAAGGGCGGTGGGCCTATAGCAGAGAGGGTTGGACTTGTCAGAGTTTGGTTTTGGGATGAATATTGTTTTCGAATTGTTCATATACTTATCAGTAATCCCTTTCGAGATGATATAATTATACATAGCAAGGAGAGTTTTAGAAAGGTGACAACTAAAAGTTTTATAAAATTCTCCTGTAAAGCCATCAGGACCTGGCGCCTTATTTTGTTTAAGCTTTTTAATAGCTAGCATTATTTCATTCATTGTTATGGGGCTGTTTAGAAGGGTGTTTTGCGCGAAGGATAATTTTGGAACAGATAGCTCATTTAGGAATTTTTTGTGCATTTCATTTGGGGTCTGGTTTTGGGTATTATAGATTTCAGTGAAGATATTTACAAAAGAGTTAACAATATCTTCATTACTGTATAAGTTTTTCCCTTTGTATTTTATTTCATTAATATAGTTTGGTCCCTCTTTGATGTTTATGAGTCCAGCTAGTGCTCTGGATGGGGGTTTGGGCCCATTCCGAATATCTGTGAAGGAGTTTGAGTTCTACCAAGGATTGATTTTGTAATTGAAATGAGTACATTTTTTTTTTTGCATCACATGTAATTTCTTTTCCAGTTCAGGAGAAAAATCCTTTTGTAGTTGTGCATCAGTCATCTTTTGCTCATTGTTGAGGTTATTGATGTACAATTTCTCTTTTTTTTTATAATAAGTTGATTTTTGTATGAGTATTCCTCTGATGACCGCTTTGGCCGTAGCCCATTGGATATCTAAGGGGATGGTGGATAAACAAGATTCTGCATCAAATTGTTTCAGATAATCATTAATTTCCTGCAGAACATCTTATTTTTTAAGAATGCTACTGTTTAGTGACCAAGTGGGACTACTACGATTGCAATTCAGATGGTGAGTGGGATTAATACAAAGTGAGACATTTGAGTAGTCGGATATATATCTAGCCTCAAGGGCAAAGTTTGTAATTTTGTTTGAAAAGATATCAGAGACCAAAAAATAATCAATTCTGGACCAGACTTTATGTGAAGCTGAATAAAACATGAACTTATTAGCTCTCTGTCATGGTCAAATATTAAAAAAGGGTCAACTAAGTTGAAGCTATTTAGCAAATCCTGAATAGATGCAGTTACTTGTGAGGACTGTTTCTTGTTTTTATTTGAACTATCATTCAAGGGATCCATGAGTGCATTCCAGTCACCACCAATAATGAAAAGATGATTAGGAAATTGAAGTAGTGGATTATGTATTTCAAAGAAGAATAAGTGCTGGTTTGTACAAGGGCTATATAGGTTTAAGAAAAGTAAAGGGGATTTTACCTGAGGTTATGAGCAGGAAAATAAACACCATCTACCATTCGGGTCAAATTTAGTATTTAGCACTTCACCAGGAAAGGATTTTTTAATTATTATTACAGTGCTTTTTCATGCAAGACTATTCCCTGATGATATCACAAGTTTAATCCAATTTCTTTTTTTAATATTATCCCATTGAACATTTGTTATATGGGTCTCCTGTAAAAAGACGATGTTGGATTTATCCTGAAAAATCAGGTGCATAACTAATTTCTTTTTATTGATTTCTTGAAGCCCATTTACATTCCAGGAATTCACACTAATCATCATAATTAGATTCAAAACGTAGATATATGCTATGATAAACTAAGAAAAAAGCCCTACCAGGGATGATGCAATTAATAAACACATTTTTTTATATATGACAGAAAGTGTAATGTGGTAGTAAATCGTATTCTGGCATCCATGCTCCTTACCATAAACTCCGTCCCTAACCACCTGTCTCCCTGAGTCATTTTTGAAAAAGTTTTAGATAGATACAAGTGATCTGTTATTAAATATTTTCCCTTATGAAGAATAATACAAGAACAGAGCAGGGAGACATATAAACTAACATCAATAGTCCAAGCGCCAACAAACATTGGACAACTACACCATCATGCCACTCCCAAAAATGTTAAGGAATATTGAAAAACATATGTACATAGAATGGACAGTTAAAGGCAAAGTGACGTTCGAGTTAGAAGTTAAAGGAGATAAAACAATACCACCATAAGAACATAATACATACAGCATGTATTTTTTAGAGTATTGATCTCGAAAATTTCCATACAAATAGGCAAGTGAGTTGGAGTAATATAGACAATAAAAGTTACTAAGCAATTGAAACCAACACAATTTATAACCAGAGCTATTAATAACCATTACAGCAGATAGTAACGCAGGTTCTGTTTATAACTGGCATAGCAGTAAGTACCATCATAACCTAATACTATGTTTTGGTCTCCTGTCTGGAGAAGGGACAGTCAACTTAGATAAGCTCTAACTGAGCATACTGCTCTAAAGGGAGGTTAATGAAGGGGGTAATTATAACAAGAAAAAATTACAGGTTAAATATATATGTCAACAAACAGAATAGCTCTGAGTAATGTAAATACATTTTTTACCTATCTAGATATCTAGCTGGGTTTACTAAATATGCATTACACACAAAATTACATAACAATAGGATTAAAGAAGGAAAGACAGAAACAAGAGCATTAATTGACAACCTAAGCAGATAATTGGATTTTCACTAAATGCAGTTCACAATAAACTGCATAACTCACATATCATCACTAACCAATAAAAAACACAGTTTAGCCAGCCTTTTTAGCAATCAAGCAAGCTTTTAGCAAGCCGGCTAATTAAACCAAGCACAAGCATACAGCATATCAAGCTCACTAGCTCTGTAGATCCACCTTCATTGAGAGAAAGAACAAGCCATCCATATCCTGGATTTTCAGTTTTTGTTTGTTTGTGTCTTTCGGCTTTCCCGGTTAGGGGTCGCCACAGCGGAACTCCGGTCCGCTAATGATTGGTAGTGGATTTTTACGTACCGGGTTACCAGCCCTGATGCACAACCTTCAATGAAGACACGCCCCATTCACGTATGCCTCCACACAGAAGACGCTCTATCTGAGAATCGAAAGGGACAACGTCTTGCTATTGGTGACAACGCTACCGCAGCACCAGTATAGAATTAAAACATCATGATTCATGAATCGTGATTGAATCATGGTGAAAGTAGTCAAAATGCTAATTTGTGTTACCATGCAACAACAGATAAATTTCAAACTTGAAGACATATTTTCAGTAAAGGTAGCACAGTTGTGAAGCAGACTAATGAATTACTAAACAGGCAATTGTCTTTAGTTGTCTTTAAATAACTTTTGACAATTGCATAGGCTTTTTATTTTACTCACAGAGTCTGAGTTTGTATCAAAAACACTTTCACAATGAGCACTTAAACACACACCTAAATACTAAATAGAAAACTAAATGTGAACACATAAAATATTGTTTTTGAAAAACTGAAAGGCACAGAAAAGCATGTCTGAAGTATGGCATTGTAGTTTTGCAACATGACCAGCAGATGGCAGCTACTATACAGTTTGATATGAAAGACTTCTGACAAAGTGATGTATTTGTATTGCTAAAAAAAAACCTATATTGTAATAAATTCATTACTTAAACATAAGATTAGGCTGCTGAATTACCCTGACCAGAGTCCTTTATAGTCCATTTAAATTACCCCCATCCTGAAGTGTCTAGAAAGTGTTGTTTTAGATCCATTTCTTCTTACCTAAGCTCTAATTCATGATATTAGCATTCCCAGAAATGCACTGCTTCTTCTTCTTCTGTTGCGACCTCGACCTTGTGATGTAATCGGCTTATGTTCCTGTTGCATTCTGGGTAATGGAATGTTGAAACAGCCCTGGGAGCTTAGGGAACCCTTGTGGTGCTCTAAATAAAGCCTCAACAGGCCACAGGGAGCCTTGTGCACTGATAAAAATGGACCAACATATTGCTGAAGAGCTAGAAAGGAAAATAAAAACAAAAAAAATGCCAGGACATCCAGATGATGGTAAAAATAACCTGGGAAGATGACAGGGTAAGTTAGAATCAGTTAACAGTGTTAGAAAGCCAGCAGAGGTAGGTTTTTGTAGGTGTATTCCTCTTAGTTATAGTATTTGTTAGTCTTAACAGTAATTCATAGCTTTTAAGCATATACTGTATTATCTTGATTATATTATTTTACTAGCTTTAACAGTATAGCTAGTTAAGCAGGTAGCTCCTTGAAAGTTTGCATAAAAACAGTTTTTGCTTCATCTGCAGAGTGTATTAGGAACTTCTGATCCCCATAACTGAAGGAGAGGATGGCTGGGTATTTCATCTGGAAGCGTATTTTTTTTTTTTTTTGATTAACAAAGCACAAAAAGGAGCTAGAGCTTGTCTTTGAGCCTTAATGGGTTGGGGTAAATCCTGTGCTATTGTATTCCTGTGACCCCTCCATGAAATGTTACTTTTCTTTTTTGCAGCCATGAGGAGTGTGGTAACATGTGCAGCATTTAGTAGCCTTGCATAAATCTGCCTAGGAACACCCTCATCTTGTGATCTTCGTAATGCTCTATGAGCTCTTTCAATAATGATTTCTTTAGCTAAGATTTTATTTTCAGTAATGTGTTCAAAAATCTTAGTATGACTGGTAGTTGTACTTGGTCAAACTTTTCTGGAATGCCACTTATTAGAATGTTGTTTCTCCTACTGCGTGCTTCTAAGTCTATTATTTTTTGCTGTAAGTCACTAATAATTTTGTCATTTGTATTTACCTTGATTTGTAAATCTTGTATTTGCTTTGAATTCTCCACAGTTTTCTTGTCAATAAGATTAATTCTGGATGTAATTTGGTCTAGATTAGAACCAAATGAATTTAATTTGTCTGAGAATAATTTGAAATCTTCATGCAAGGGCTGTAATGCTGTTTTAAGGTCATCTAGTGAGAGAACAGACTCAACTTTAGATTTAGCAGCTCCTTTATTTGAATCCTGTGTTGATTTATTTATTCTCTGCCTCTTAGCTGTTACATCCTTTTCAGGTGACATTAGAGAAGATAGTTTGGTTTTAGAAGTTATAGCATCCATGGATTCTTGTTGGTTCGCCATCACTCGGTGAATTAAAGTGTAGGTTTAGGCCACAAGGGAGTGACTTAAAGAATTCTCCTTTAACTTTTCTTGTTTAGAACTCAGAACTCAGTCCTTCAGAGAAAATGATGCCACCATGCGGTTGTGGCCTTCAACCAGTCACTAGAGGTAAGCCCTTGCAGAAAAATGACAAAATTTTACTTTTTAGACCAAAATGTTGCAATAAGTCTTTTCCATGAAGTGTGGTTTAGAAGAAATACTCCTTTCCTGTTTAATTCGGTGCCAGATGCAGGTTTTTTTTGAGCAGATAGTTTTGGTTGATACAGGAGCAGCAGAAAGTGTGTGATCGGTGCTCGACGGCCATCTTGAACCCCTGATCAGAGTGTTATCTGGATGTAAATGAAGCGCAGCATGCAATAGAACACATACCAAAAAGTTAATTTTATCAGGGCACACAGTCCATTAGCATACTGCTGAGCACACCAACACGGTGTTATTATTCCAGTTAGGAAACACTGTCATGGTCTTTAATTAATTTATTCACTCATTCATTCCTTTATTTAGTTTTGCTGTCTGTATGCATCATATTGTGGTCTGGTAAAAACAATAAACTGACCGATACTATACTAGAAGCATATGCATTTGCATTTCAAAGAGCAGTTTGCAATTATTACTAGTGTAGAATCTATGCAAACATGCCATGTGCACTGCAGCAAACCCTGTCCACAGAATAAGAGTATGCATGGCATACCTGTCAACTGTCCAGATTTTGCTCATATTTTTGGTCTGTTCTTAATTTAAGATTTTCTGGTAAATCTGTGTGGATTTAATTTACTGAATAATGACCAACATTTAAGTTTTAGACTTTATGTCCTTCAGAAAATATACAGTAACACAAAACCTTTTATTCTACCAACTTTGTAAGTTTATAAGAACAATACATAAAATTTGTCCCTATTTTTAGGCATTTGTCCTCAAATTAATTTTGTCTTTGTCCAGATTTCTTGTGTTCAAAGGTCGAGAGGTATGGTGCATGGCCTTTAACAATACAGCAGGGGAGGAAAATTAATTGACTGTTTTGCCACTACTGACAAACCAGATCACTGATAAACACCATTACAAAACCACTGACATTACAAGAAGTTTCATAGAGTAAAAAAACTGATTTCAGAATTTTCCAGCAGACTAAAACTGGAGCTCAGGAACTCAAGATCATATATGTTCTTCTCTGCAGTGCAGTAAAGCATTTGGTTTTTCATTTTAATCAAAAAATGACATTTTGTATTTACTTGAGGCCTCTAGATAAGAATAGTAGATCACCAAAATGTTGTGAATCTATTTTTGCTGGTAACATTTTTGTTTTAATACCTGCTAGAGTGTATAGTACTGCCACACATGCTCTCATGACACATTTACTAAAAACTATTGTTGAACGTAACTCAAGGACAGGTAATTATATTTTACTATGCTGTGCAATTCAGCTTAAGTGAGTTAGTTGAGTTTAGAACCATCCAAACTGATTCCAAGGAAAACATGCTTAGAAATGTTGTTGTTTATCTGTATGCATTTAGGTATTGGTCTATATATCATGCATTTTAACATGCTTTGTGGGAGGTTATACAAATGGTCTGTCAAGACTTAATGGCATGAACTTCTGGTTCTGGTTATCAATGAAGTGACAACAAATAACTCTTCAAACCTGGTGATTCAAAAGACAAAACTGTTCTGTTGGTTAAATCCAGAGTCGTTGATGAAACATTTTGAATACATGCCTCTAAATAAGACATTTTTCAAGGCAAAAACACTCTAGAGAAGCATTGGCAGTGCCCTCTGTGACACCCCATGCACTGGTCAAGTAATCAAGGGGCTACAATACTGATCACCAACATCAGTGAGGGACTTGCACTTTGGGAGGATGACAAGTACACACATAGAAAAGTACAATTTCCCTTAAGAGCACACAGATATCACAGTCAGTCTGGGGCTGGTTACTCCCTCTCTCTCTGGATCCCCAATAAGGCTCCCCACTGGCACAGCTATAGGGTTAAGATCTCAGCCAAATGGTCAAGCCAAAACCTCCAGCACCCTCTCTGTCCAACCAGTGCTTTGTGTCCCTGTCAAAGTAGCTGACACACACACACACACACACACACACACACACACACACACACACACACACACACACACACACACACTTTGAGAAATGATTTATATACAAACACACAGACACTCCTGTGGAAGGCTAGCAAAGATTTACTAGCAATGCCCCCATCTGCCTAGACTATAAGGTAGTACCAGCTGCCGTCAACCACTTTTACTTATCAGCTACTATACGGCCCTTCCCAAAGGGTAACCAATTCTACTGTGTAATGTTACTATTATCCAAATGGTAAGTGTGACCAAGACTAAGGCTAATTAAGAGTGGCATGTACAGTGTCGTCAAATACATATGCATGTACTTTAAGAGCGTAAATATCTCTAAACAAACCAGCCACAATTAAAATGTTTAAATATATTTAATAATAAATAATAAAAGCAGAAGACAATACTCAATAACCCAACACAGTGACAACAGAGTTCAGCATCACAGGAAATATTTTAAAACAGCATTGCAGGACAGTCTTACATAAATGCAGAAATCATTTAAACTAATATTGCTGTATTCCTATCTATCTAAGAGATACTATGACCTTAATGACTTACTTACAGAGCCAGACAAATACAGATGAGAAGTGCTGATGAGAGGATGTTTCTAGGTTCAAAGACAAATATAAAATGCACAGACTTTCTCTGTGAGATAGTTCTTATATTAATAATACACATTACTGCTGGGTTAGCTGGATGACATCACTATTTGACACCTCTGCCTTCAGTTCCCAGGCTAACAGAAACTTAAAATCTAGCACCTCTGCATCAAAAATACTTATCTTTTAGAAGTTTGCCAGGAACTGGAAGTCGTAAAACAGTTACACATGTTTACCTTTGAAACCTGTAATTATTTCTGTTTTCAGACAATAGAAAGAATTTCTAGATGCAGATATTCTGTCTCCTAGCTGAGATGAACACCATCATAAAACAATTCACTTATTTTCTTAGAGTTTGCAAGTTAACTCTGTTCTTTTCCAGTAGGGTACACTGTGGTAATATTTTTGAAGCTCAGCACATAACATACAGTTTAACATAACATAGTATTCTTACATTTGTAAAGCAAGCATACAAATCATATTACTGTTCACAAATGACATAGAATTATTTACAAAAATTTAACTAGCTGGGCTGGCAGTCTTCACTCCCTCTTTACAAGAAGGCTCTCTCAACCATGGCTGACATGCCAAGCACAGACATGAGCATAACTACCCTGGAGTATATTATGCCTGAAGGATCACTCTAACTCACAGAAATGCAACAGCTAATACAGTCAATGAATCACCTGACATTAAATATGAATACAGCTGGCATGCGATCATGAGTTCATGAAATAAAAGATGATGTCTGGAATGTTGCTGACTGGAGTAACCAAAAAAAGATTAAAGATGTAATTAAAGAAGACAGAGCACCATATCCACTTTTTATTGAATTACACACATACCCTGTAGACCTGCATTGAAGACCAAGAACACCATTAGGATATTAGGGTGGTAGGAAGGTATGGAGCAATGCAACATGCTTAATTTTATTCAGGTCCGGATACCTATAACACTGGGGATAGAAACAAAAAAAAGCTCTATGTAGAAAGAGCCTATCACTCCTTTACACCTTTGTCTAGGGAAGAAGCTACCCTCAGAGTAGTAATAGTGCTATTTATATTGTACTTGGAGCAAAAGCTGATTCAGTAGTTTCGCCAGAAAATCAAGTTCACAACAGCTACTCAAAGCAGCGATTAGCACAACACAAGTAATGGATTCATTTAGTGAATTACCCAGGAAAGGGGTTAAAGCCTAGATTTTGTATTCCACGGATCTTTGAATAGCATTTAGCTATGGTTAATGCAGCTTAAATGGCACAAGAGGATAAAAAGCAAAATATATGGAACTGAAGCAGTACAGCAATAGTGTAGTGGGCAGAGCATTCGCCTTACGAGCAGTCCTTTCCGGTTCGAGTCCAACTCCAGTACAATCCATGTCAAATCACTTTATGATCAATTTATTTTGTTGCATAACCTACGACATAACATATATTTGTGAACTGGAGTACTGCATTAAATGCAGATGTGAGGTGTCATTGTCATAATGTTGTAAAGTCCGCAGATAATCACAAGTGCCCCATACAGTATATGGAGACATGAATCCGGGATACAAATGAAAGGTAAAATGTGTAATGAATGATAAATCCATACAGTTTCCAAATCCACCACCTTCCCAAGAACCATTAGACATTACTGTCTAAATGAATGTGGTGGTAAGCGGGACTATACAGTAGTAAGCAAGAGTAGCATATCTAAGCAGTAGTAAGCAGAAGTAAGCATATGTAAGTAGTAATAAGCAAGTTTAAGCCCATTTGCGTGAGGGTAAGCAATGCACACACAGTTTAAACAATATTGAAGCTAACTCTCTGTAAGCATATTTAACCAGAGATTAGCATTGCTTACCTTTGTGCAAACCCACTTACGATTGCTTAAAAGTGCCTTAATCACTCTGTATACATCAGCTGCTGTTCTGGCCAGAAACAAAATAAACTGCCTTTGCAGGTCTTGAACTCAGGAGCCTATACACTATAGTCACAGTATTTGACCACTAAGCCATCACAGCAATATATAAGACTGAGGTATCACCAAACAGATCCACACTATAAGAAATACAAACTGAACATGTGAAAGGAATCTATATATAGTTTTATATCGTATAACCTACTACTGGACATAAATATGTGAAAAGGAGTACTGCATTAAGCCTAGATGTGAGGTGTCATTGTAATAAAGTGTTGGCATCCCCTAATAAACACAAGGACCCCATACAGTGTACGTACACATGCATCATGGATACCAAACACATATAAAACATGTAATGAATAATAAATCAATGCCAAAATGCAAATATAATGCAAATTAAATATTAAGCAATGTTAAGCATTGCACAGCCTAGCTTAGTAGGTGTAAGCAATGTGTAGGCCAGCTAACTCAGTCTTCCCATTGGTATACACCTTTAAGCAATGCCAATCATAGGTAAGCAGGTTTGCCCATAGCTTAACATTTTCAAAACTGCCCAGTCATAGTAAAGTGTGGGAAACTGGCCCTATTTAAACCCAACAGATGAGAATACATCTCATTACTGGTTTTACCTTCCCCTTGTAGGTACTATGTCTAGAATGGTAGAGGGTGTGCACTTTCAAGTGCAGTGCTGGGGCATCCAGGAGTCCAGAGTCATGGCAGGACTCCTTGCAAAAGACCATGACCAGAGACTGCTGCAGGGCCAGTACCAGTGTTCCCAATACAAAGCTGAAGCCTGGGACCATGTTTCCTGTGACTTCACCAGTGCCACTGACATACCCCGAACTGGTGAGCAGGTCAGGCATCACTATGCTGACCTGAAGCGGAGAAAGGGGGATCTCTTGGAACAGTGGATCCAAGAGGCTAGGAGGACAGGGGATGTCCCAGCTGTGTGTAAGTATCAGTCCACTACCTGTTCAATAATTGCCAGCTCATGTATATTATGGATAAGTATGGCTAAATATTCCTCTGATGTCTTTCACAGTGGCAGTTGAGCGGGCTGCACACCAGGAAGCCCATGGCTGTAAACTGCAGTGGTTGCGGAGCGAAACAGGTTAGTAATACTCTTGCATGTAATGTCATAGGAAATAAATCTAAAAGGAGTAGTAAGTTAATTGCCTGTATAAAACCAGTATTGTTTAAGGCATGTACTGCAAACACCAGAGAATAGGGCAATAAGAGTCTCATATAGGGTGTATGTAAATAAAAGCATAATAGCCTGACAATAGAGGTCTAACTGCTGGACTGCATGTGTTCACTCTGGTATCATGTGGTAATGTAGAGTTGCAATCACTTAATAGTACTATTGTAGTAAACACTGTTACCCACACTGTGCTACATAAATAAAATGTGTAGGAATGTCTGTATATAACTGTTGTAATCTCAAGAGGTCAAATAGTACAACTGAGAGAGACTTAGACAAAAAACACTGAAAAGACAGACAACAAAATCCAAATAGCACACTCAACTGTGATGTGAACTGTTGTATTTTTTGTACACACAGCCATTGTTCAAATCCTGGGAGTGGTAGTAGGCTGTATGCAGAATCATACCCCACAACTGTACAGATATGTCTAGAATGTCCAGTAAATCGGCTCATAGCTGCTGCCTGTCACCCTGTCTACCTGGCAAATCAGTGGGATGATACCAGATGTTTAGGCAGCAAACAAGACATACAATTGATTGTCAGACATCTATAAGAATAAACCTATCACTCTAGTGACTCCCCAAAATGCTATGAGAGTAATTAGCCAAATATGTCCCATCTCCACCCCCATGTTGTCAAGCTGTGACCAGAGTGTGTACAGTAACAGAGTGAGATGTATGTGCATAATACTAATGTGGAAACGTAATTTGTGTGGCAACATGCAGGTAGGGCTAACAAACATTGTTCCCACAGGTCTGTCAGATTCAAAGACTGTGCCTATAAATAAATGATTGCTATCCTGTACTGACACTGTTTAATCTGGTATTGTATGGCATTGTTAGTGTTGCAGTTGCTCAGAATAATAAGGTATTACGCATCACTGTTGCAAATTGTTTCTGTAGGCTACACACTAAAGTGCGCTAGCCGATTTACAGCAATTACTGTCTGTTTTTTTCCTTGTCTCTGTAATAAAACAAAAAAAATCTCTTGTTTTCCCGCCTTACTGAACTAGAGTAGTCCAGTTTCAGAGTTGCTGATCCCTGGGCTTTGTTTTTAGTTCCTGTTACTGATCCATTGCCTTATTAGGAAGGAGGGAAGTTTCTTTGCTTACCAGTGGGAGTGGGAAGCACTGAGCGGCCTTTTTGTCTGATTTGGTGAAGTTTCAGCCAGAAACTAGTAGTCCATTGGTCATTTTGGGCCAATTCCTAGCTCCCTTCAGCCCCCTGCTATAAAACACGCTAAACGCTGTAAGCTGATTTAGCGGAGTTACCACTGTTGCACACAAGAGCAGCGGTTAAACAAGGTTAAACTATTTGGGCCATCTAAATTCCACTCTTCCAATTTTCCCTTAAAACTACCTTCCTCGAGCTGTACTGCTGATCTAACCAGCATATCCTATAACTGAAAAGTTCATCTCTACTTGATTCCCAAGTAGACTATTCTCTATCTGTAAAGCCTAGCACTTACTCCTACAGTACTTGCACCTTGATAAAGCACTCTTATTATAGATAGTACCCCACCAGCCTAAAACCCACTTCCCCGGAGTCCTTTGAAAGTCTCTTTATCTACTACTTCTAGTATGTCGAGGGATCAGTTGCTAGTGTCCTCTCCAGCTCAACTGGTGAACCTGGGAATATTGAGGCAATGTTACAACTGCCTCATGTACACAGACAATCCTCTCCTTCTCCCACAAAACACAAATACATGCGAGAGATGCAACTATACGGCCAAACTGGAGGCTGAGCTCTCTCAACATAGGACTGGCAAGACCAGACAGGAGGAGAAGGTAACCACACACAATACATACCCAGTCACACATGGTACCATCACAACTTCAAATCATACACATACTCACACAAAGACATACTCGGAGGCTCTGATCAAAATTTACCAAAACAGCAGAGGCCACCAAAGCAGACACCCAAACAACTACCACCTCACGACCCAACACATGCAACACATAGACCACACAGTCAGAGTGTCAAACAGTCACAGCCCTTAAGGCCAAACAAAATGCCAGACACACTTGTCATTGGTGATTCCATAGTCAGACACACTGGCGTCCCGCTCACCAGACTGAGTAAAGAGAAGGTCACAGTAAGCTGCCTGTCAGGCGCTAGAATCCGCCACATAACGCAAGCACTCAGGTCTCTCAACAGCAGGTACAAGTACGACTCAGTCATTGTCCACGCTGGTGTCAACGACCTGAGACGTACCTCCTTGGACTACATGAAAAGGGACATCGAGGAGCTCTCTGATTATGTAGCCCAGGCAGGTATGACCCTGACCTTGAGCAGTATCCTACCTTCACCTAGAATGATGCCACAATACAGTGATAAGATGATCAGCTTTAATAATTGGCTTAAATTCTGGTGTCATTCAAAGGGGATCCAATGTCTGTCTGCCTGGGATGACATGCTGGACAAGCCACGCTGCTTCGCAAGGGACGGCTTGCACCTGTCACCCCTGGGCTTCCGGATATTGGCAAAGGCTCTTGCCAACCCCATAGTGCCTTTTTTAGGCAAGGCTCAAATTCTAAACCTACCACCCTAGAACACCAAAAAGGAAAAAACTAAGGGTAATGCTGCTCAATGCCAGAAGTCTCAATCTCAAGATGCACGCACTCGAGGCCCTTCTCAATATGGAGAACATCGATGTCTGTGCTGTGACAGAAACCTGGTTCAAGGCTCCTGAGAGCACCCCAGCACTAACAGGTTTCACCTCATATCATGCGTTCCGGCCCCAAAATCCGGACAACACCAAGAAAGGAGGGGGGTGTCCATATTCATAAAGGACACCCACACCTCAAGGTTGGTGGCAACGCATGATGCATCGGAGACCATCCAGGTGCAATTAACCATAGGCAAGACTGCTCTGCAATTTGTAGCATGTTACAGGCCACCCTCTCAAACTCAGGAACCTCACATGGCCTTCCTGAAAACATTGGAGGGATAAATGTATCTCCAAACACCATCATACTAGGTGACTTTAACTACCCTAATATAGACTGGGAACACTACTCAAGCCCGAACACTCTAACCCAAAGATTCCTGGAGTTCATAAACTCAAATGCCATGGAACAACTAGTCACCATCCCCACAAGAGGAGAAAACATACTTGATCTCATCATCACGAACATGGGATCAAAATGTTCAACACCGAAGTATACCCCTCACTGGTGAGATCAGATCATAAACTAATCTCGCTGGAGGTCCTCATCCCGCCCCACCTGAAACAAAAAGACCACAGTGAAAAACTTCTCAAAAGCCGATTTCACACTTCTAAAACTAGTGTTGTCTCCTTTAAGGCCCCTGAGCCAGTGGTAAACATTACTCAAACCGCTGAATCACTTACAAATGCCTTCTACCAGCACCTACAGGACTGCATGGATCAGGCAATCCCAAACAAAACTAAGACTCTCTGTACCAAAGGCAAGCGTCCAGTCTGGTGGACCCCAGCCATAAACAAGCTCTACAACAAAAGGAGGAAGCTACTACAAGATAGAGCAAAATCCTTGAAAGGTAAGACACCTTTGATCATTATAAGTAAAAACTAAGAGCTCTCATAAAATCATCCAAGGCAAATTTTGAGAGAAAAATCGCCAAGGACTCTAAAGAGAATCATAAGGCCTTCTTTAGCTATGTTAGAAACCTAGGAGGAAACTCCCAGATATGCTCAGAATTAGTTCAAAATGATGTGAAAATTACTGAACCTACACACATTGCCAACATACTGGCTGACAGGTTCAGTGCAAACTTCTCCCCCCCCCATAAGGAGAGATATCTATTCCAGAGGATTGTAGCCCCCAAACATCTCCAACGCCCAGGTGAGAACTGCCCTCACTAAGGCAAAAACACAGCATCCATGGGACCGGATGGTGTCCCCAGCTGTGTGCTTCATGAACTCAATGAGGAATTAAACCCACAGTTAGGACAGCTGTTTAATCTTAGCCTCACCTCAGGATACGCACCCAAGGAGTGGCGACGGCGACTGTGGTCCCACTTCATAAGGGCGGTGCCTCCACAGACCCTGGAAATTACCGCCCCATTAGCTTGACAAGCCTTATCTGCAAAGCCATGGAGAGGATCATAATGGAACTCATAAATAAAGACATAGGGAACTTGCAGACTTTGGATCCAACTCAGTTTGGCTTTGTCAAAGGCAGATCCTGCCTCTTAAACTTGGTTGACTTTTTCGAGACAGTCACCAAGGCCATTGATGAGGAAAGGCAGTCCATACAGCCTACCTCGACCTGGCAAAGGCCTTCGACACAATACCCCACTCAGGTATCATCGAAAAACTCATCAGCTTGAATGTAAACCCATACATCACAAGATGGGTTGCAAACTGGCTAAGTGACAGAACCCACAGGGTCAGAGTTGCTGGAGCCATGTCAGACTCAAAGCCTGTCACAAGTGGTGTCCCACAGGGCTCAGTCCTGGGTCCACTCTTGTTCGGCATCTACTTTTCTGAAGTACAAGCAAACACAGGAGGGTTATGGCTGACAAAGTTTGCAGATGACTGCAAACTGGGCCATAGTCGAAAACACATCTGACACAGATATCCTCCAGAAGGGCCTCACAGAAATGGATAACTGGTGCCAGAGCCATGGCCTGAAGTTAAACGCCAAAAAATGCATAGTCATACCCTTTGGGAAAAACAAGGCTACCCCTAGCTACCATATAGGTGGCAATCCACTGAGCACAGAAAAAGTCATCAGAGATCTGGGGACCCAGGTTGACAGTAGCCTTCGCTTGACACTCATGTTGCTAAAGTAGTTAGGAAAACCTTCTATATCAGGCACCTGATCATGAAGGGATTCAGATCTAGATCAAGGGAGGTCATCGGCGCCCTGTACTGATCAGGTATTAGGCCTATGATTGAGTACAATGCCCGCTCGAATGTATCTGACCAGACACCTGCTGCAGCTTGAAAGGCCCCAAAAGTTCCTCACCAAAAGGATAAAGGGTCTCAAAATATGTCTTATGCTGCCCGACTGAAAGAACTCCAGCTCTATTCAGTCTCATACCGCTTGCTCAGAGGTGACCTGTGCCTGACATATAAGGCCATGTCAAACCCAGATTTGATGAATATGCTTCACCTCAAAAATCTAGATCCCTCAGAACCACAAGGGCGGAGACTTAAACCTTGACACGGTTATAAATAGAATGTGCTGGAGGGACAGATTCATCACCCAGAGACTCCCTATGCTGTGGAACAAAATCCCGGTACATGTGAGGCAGAGCACCTCTCTGGTCTTGTTCAAGAGGAATCTTGACCAATGGATGGGAGATTGCAGATATACCCCAGGGATTACTTCAGCGTCACTGCTTGACAGAGGCACAGCAAAATGATAGGCATAGTTTTTATTCAAACTAAAGGGGTGGCGAAAGCCACATAACTATGGGCTAGGCTTATAAATGCCCTTGGGCAGATAGCCTAGTATGAACCTATGAACCTATGAACCTATGAACTGTCACCCACACTGTACCACATAATACAATTGTCTAGGAAATCTTGTGTGTCAGAGTGTTGTAATTGCAAGGTCAGAATGTAATACCACAGGAGAAATATAGACATAACTCAGACAAGAGTAACACAGCAATATATATAAAGCACACTAAACTGTGATAGACAGTGTTTTATTTTTAGCAGACACAGCCATGGTTTGAATCCTGGGAGTGGTAATAAGCTGTATGCAGAATCATACCCCGCAAGTGTACATAAATGTCCAGAATGTTCAGTTATTTAGCCCATATCTGCTGGCTGCTACCCTGTCCCCCCCTGCCATATCAGTGTGCTACTTTCTGACATGTAGGCAGCATTTCATGTCATATAACTGACTGTCAGACATGTACATATTTGGAAAATGTCAACTAAAACAAACCTGTCATTGTACAAGTCATTAAAGTTTTAAGAGGGCAATAGTCAAAATATGTCCCAGTTAACCTGCATGTGGTAAAGACATGCCCAGATTATGTGCAAAAAGAGATGGACAGGTATGTGCATAACATCAACCTGGAATCTGGGAGTACTTGTAGAAACAGGTAGTGTTAACAAACATTACCTCCACGGGTATACCAGGTAAGAGGTGTATACTGCAGGTAAAACTCAGTTCATGTATATAGTTGTAGACAGCAATACTACTGTCCAAACTAAGGTAATAGGGTAGTGTACTAATACCGGTAAGGTACAGATCACAGCACTGACTAGGAAAGTAATGCGAACTACAGGAATATACTAGTTCTTAATTGACATCTTTCTCTTCCCCCCACCATATCTGCAACAATAAACTAAATACCCAACTCAATCGGTATGTGCTGAATTAACTCTACTGTTGGGACATATGTCCTATTGTATGATAATTATTTAAATTTGTTTCTATGCATGTGCTATGCTGAAATACTCCAGCATGCTGCCATCAATGTGCCTGCATGCTGTTGTAATGGCCACTGTGGTCCTATATATGCATGTGCTCTGTTTGCAATGCAAATGTTCCATATCAGTTGTTTGGGTTAATGGGAATATCTGTGCATGCTGTTATACCTAATACTGGAATGGGTTGACTATTACTAACCCACATATGTTGATAAAATTTTAACACCATAGCCACCAGACCCACCTGTCCCACCTCAGCTGGCTGTGACACCGGGCACCAACACATCTGGGGCCCAACCTGGGACCTCCTTGTCTGTTGGTCCTGCACCACCTTTTGATGGAGTCACCTCAGGGATAACGATTGCCCCCCCTCTGGGAACGGGCATGGAGAGGAACCTGTCACCCATTGCCAGGTCCAGGTTGTGGTGTGTAGTGAACTGCGCAGGGAAGTTGGAGATCTGCTATGTCAGCTTGAGGACCATGTGTCACAACTAGAGGGTCGGCCTGGCCCTACTACTCAGCCCCCAGCACAACCATCTTCGGGGCTGTGAAGGTACAGTGATGACTGCCCATGGGTGGGGACCTCAGTCCCACTGTTTCTAATAGGGGGCTCATGGGCTTCAAATTTCCAAACTCCCCAACACATCAAGGTGTTTACCCCCCACATGTGCCATGTACCACCAATGTATGCATCTTGTTTGTCTTGTCTGTTAACCTACCCAACCTACCTCTCCAAATATACCTACTATCCCTCCCCAACATCCCACTCTCATCTGAAAAAAGGGCAATCTGTTCCAAAAGAAAATCTCGCCCCATACGTAGTTGTCCATTTTACACACATGTCCACTGGACACATGTAATCAGGGCTAATTGGCTTAACAACATATTATTGTTGTCCTCACCCCTATCTCAGAGATATGAGTGTCCAAATCAATCTCCAAATTCAGTGTATATGCACAGCTGTTGCTGTAGAAGAAATGGGCAGCTATGGACCTTCCTTAAACCCTTCCTGCACATTTATTTATTTATTTATTTCAGTTTGATTACCGGGGAAGTCCACTGGGCCAAGAAGTGCCCATTTTCAGTGGAGGCCCGGGGAGAAAAGCTCCATAAACAATACAATACAATAGGGTTACAGAGTGTTGAAGGTAAGTACATGAGTAAAATTCATACAATTAGGAATTTCAAAAGCAATATAATACCTTAAGGGTTGCCTAGTGTTAAGGTAAAATGCAGGTGTAAAATTCAAACAGTCAGGAAATACAGTACATAAATGTACATCATAAACACAGTTAACAGATTTTTTTTTTAACAATGGATACATGGCAATACTAGGTATTTTCCCTACTGTCTTTCCCTCTTTCTGCCCCTTTTTTCACCATTTTCCTATCAACCCTTTTTCATTTCCTTTAAATAAAGTAGCGCTGGGGTAAGCAAGAGTAAGCACTTTTAAGCAGCAGTAAGCAGATTTAAGCTTGTTTGCATGGGGTTAAGCAATGCCTACAAAGGTTAAGCAATTGATAAACTAAATCAGTATAAGAAACTGTAACCGGAAGTTAGCATTGCTTACCTCAGCACAAACCCGCTTACAACTGCTTAAAATTGCCTTAATCACTCTGTATCCAATGGCCCTTGTTTTGCCCAGCAACAAAATAAACAGCCTTTGTAGGTCTTGAACCCAGGACCCTGTACACTATTGTCACAACAGTTAACCACCACACCATGACAGCCGTGAAGACAGTTGTTTTTCTAATATATCTCTTACTGCACATACTGAATAGTATTGATCAATTGTTTTGACTTCCATAATTGTGTAGTACTTGTTATTGATATTACTGTTGCATCACATATGTTGTTATATCTAAATATACACATATCAGATACATATGGTGAGATACATCTGGCAAGTTATACAAAACTGTGATGTTTACACATGACAAGGATATGGATATATACATATACATATGTAGGCATATGTCTACATATACATACACATCTATGTTCATATATATGTATTTCTACACATCTGTATAGTGCATCATATATATAGCCATTTTTAGATCTCTCTGTATATACATATATATATATATATATATATATATATATATATATATATATATATATATATATATATATACATGCTATGTGTACAGATATATTTATTTATTTATTTGTTTTACATTTGTTAACCGGGGGTGTCTGACTGAGCCGAAAAGGCCCTTTTTCAGCAGAGGCCCAGGGAAAAAAGCTCCACAAAGAAAAATTACAGACACATTTAGTTATTTAGACTTGATCTGTATACACACAAATTACAGGAGCCATGTTTTTACAGTGGTATGCGGCACATAAACAGTTACAGTGGAGAGAACAAACAAAAAATATTAATTTTAAAAATAAAGGTAATTAATAGATTTGTGGTGTACAGCTGAAATTTGGAACATAGGTAGAATACATACATAGTACACAGGTACAGTACATACATTGTAGATTAGCCAGTGTTTATGAGTAAGATTGAAAACTATTATCAAGTGCTCTAGATTTTGTATGTATGTGTTATCCGCTTTCATTAGCTTGGGGAGCAATCATGACACTGCCAACTTTCCTTGAGATGTTGCCTGATGAGGTCTTTAAAGGAGGTTTTGGATGATGTGTTTTGAATGCTTGTAGGGACAGAGTTCCATTTTTTAGCCACTGAACAACTATATAGTGCGTCTCCAAAGCTATTGTAGCTGTTGGTGACTTCTAGTAGTAGTTTGCTTGATGATCTAAGAGGCCTTTTGGCTGAGTGATGTTGTACTAGGTTTTTGAGGGAAGGACACTTATTGGGAAGGTAATAGACAGAATGACAGAGGCAGAGCTGATTGTAGGTTAGGAGGTTGGGCAGTTCAAGCCAGTGGAGCTGTCTCAAAGCAGTATAGTGATGTGTTCTATATGAGCAATTTGCAGCAAAGCGGGCAATTCTGTTATAGCAAGCTTCCATTTTGCTTAGTTCAGTTTTGTTGAGATTAGTCAGAATGGGAGATGCATAGAGTAGGGTGGATAGAAGTTGGGAGCGAGCAATGGCTGATCTTGTGTTGTTGGTAAGAAATGGTTTGATACGGTAGAGCGACCCCAGTTTGGCATGTACTTTTTTAATAGTAAAGTTGAGATGACTTTCAAATTTTAGGTGGGAGTCTATGGTTATTCCCAATAGCTTATCCTGTGCCACTGAAGCAATTGGAGTAGCATTAGTGGAGTAGATAGTGAATTGACTCTTAGTGTTTTTTTTAGAACTGGTTATAATCATAAGCTGAGTTTTCTTTGGATTGAGGATAAGTTGGGCTTTGGTAAGGTAGTTTTCAATGTCAGAGAATGCTAGCTGAGTTGTTTGCAGGAGGTTGGGAATGTTTTGTGCAGCACAGATTAAGGTAGTGTCATCTGCATACTGAATTATAGATGCATGCTGTGTGGAGGTATGGAGGTCATTTGTGAAGACTGTGAATAGTAGTGGTCCTAAGATAGAACCCAATGGGACTCCTATAGTTATGGGCAGCTGAGGAGAGAGAGCATTTTCCCATTTCACAGCTTGGTACCTGTCAGTTAAGTAGCTTTGGAACCAGGTAAGAGTGGAATTTGATAGATGATATTGGTTTAGTTTGTTTAGCAGGTTTTGGTGTGAGACTGTGCCAAATGCTTTGGACATATCCAAAAAAAAAGAGTTGACACTTGTAGGCCTTCATTTCTGAGACGGTTTACTGTGCCTGTAAGCAGAGGAGGGCTGTAGTGGTACTATGGGCAGGTCTGAAACCATGCTGATGAGGTGACAGGATGTTGCTGTCTAGGAGATAGTTTAGCATCTGGGTATGGATGCATTCTTCTAGGATTTTGGCCAGGGGGGAGAGTAAAGCAATGGGTCCGTAGTTATTAAGTTCAGTGGAGGTCCAGCCTTTATGTATGGGTGTAACATGGGATATTTTCCAGAGTTTGGGCACATAGTTTTCAACAATTGATCTGTTTATGAGAGTGGAGACTGGGACAGCAATAGCATCTGCTGTGAGTTTCAAGAAATAGCTCAGGAGTAGGTCGGCTGCTGTTGATGAGGTTTTTAGTTTGGAGAGCATGCTTTTGATTGAAGTGGTGGAAACTGTTTTGAGGGCAAAGCTTGTATTAGTGTTATTTGTGTTGGGGGGGGATAGTGAGGAAGGAACTGTCCTGTGATACTAAGGATAGAATTGAGTTCACAAAGTGGGAGTTGAATTGTGTTTCGATGGGAACTTTAGTGTCAGGGGTGGTTGGTTTGGGGGTAGCCTTTTGGGTGGATTTTAGTAGCTGGTTTACATTTTTCCCAAAATTTTGTGGGTTGTGTTGGTATTTAGTTTGTAATGTTGTATAGTAGGATTTTTTGTCCAGCCTAATGCATTTTTTTGCATGGTTGCGCAGTTCTTGGTACTTAGTTAGGCTTTGTGTTTCTTTGTTTTTTTGATAGTAAAGCCAGGCAATGTCTCTGGACTTGAGGATTTGTTTGGTTTCTTTACTGAGCCAGGGGTTTGTAGAGGTTCTAACCTTGATTTTGCACAATGGAGCGACGGTGTCTAGGTGTTGTAGAAATGTTTTGTTGAAATATGCTACAGCCTGGTCAAGCGGGAGGGTTTTTAGGAGGGGTCCAGTCACAGTTACAGAGTAAAGTGTTGAGGACCTCAGGAGATAATTTTTTTTGTGTTTCTAGTGGATATATAGTTAATGGTTTTGAATATGCATGTTCTACTATGTATAAAGTATATTATGTTGTGGTCACTTAAGGTGTCTGGGAGACTGCCTGTGTGAGGGTACAATGTGGGGTTGTTAGTTAGGACCCAGTCAAGGATGGATTCCCTTTTAGATTTTTTTATCACATCTAGTTGGAATTTGGACTAGCTGCTGGTAGCCATGGAGATTTATTAGATTACTTGGTAGTTCTGATATACAGGTGAACCAATCTAGGTTGAAGTCCCCCAGATTAAGGGTTCCTTGTGAGTATGTGGAAGAACACCAGGAAAAGAAGTCTTCAAGGCTAGCAGGTGTATTACCAGGTGGAATATAGATCACAATTGTGGTGATGACCTTTTTAGTGTGAAGTTGAAGTTGTGAGATAAATATGTCCCAATTATTGGGGGAGGGGTAGGAGTTTGGTAATTGACAGATAGTTAAGTTTGACTTGTACAGTAAGGCAGTTCCACCCCCTTTACGAAGTGGTCTGTCTTGTCTAATGATATTGTAGCCAGTAGGGAGAACTTCTGAGTTAGCTATGTCTTTATTTAGCCAGGTTTCTGTTAAAGCAACTATGTCTGAAGAGTAGTGTGCTATTGTGGCCTGGAGTTCAGGTATTTTATTTTTGATACTTCTAATATTAATATTTAGCATTAAAAGATGGTTGGTTTTGCTGCTGTTGTTGATTTGCCCAGGGATGAAGAAAGTGGGGATGTTATGTTCTGACATTTGTGTTGGAGCAGTTTGAGTTGGACAGGATGGATTTGGGCCTGGGTTGGGGTGGATATCCCCACTTATGGTGAGCCTGGAGTTAAAATGGTTATACAGATGTTGGAGTTTGGTGAGGAGTGTGAGAAAATATTGTGTTTTTTTGGAGTAGGAATGAAAGCATATGTGTTTAGTCCTGAATTGGTCCGTTATGTAGTTCTTGAATAACTATGGGCAAATATTATTATAATGTGTGGTGTCTATATACAAGAGTGCATAATGCAGTGTTGTGCTACTAAGTTTAGGGATATTGCTAGAGTGATAACTTGTGGTGTTGTAAAGAATTATGAGAAGACAGACTAGACGTAGTTGCGTGATAGTCATGGTTATAAAGTTTAAGTTGTTTCTAGTTGGGGGGTCTGAATAGGAATTATAGAGTTGCACTATATGTGGATGGGGAAGTAGTGTGGGTGATGTAAAAAATGCCTAGTAAAAATGTAAATGTAATGTAGATGTAAAATATACCTATTTATGTAGATATATATGTAGATATCTATAACTATATGTGCATACATTTCTAATCAGATATACCTATTTATGTTGATATATATGTAGATATCCATAACTATATCTGTATATGTATATATATATATATATATATATATATATATATATATATATATATATATATATATATCTGTATATGTGTAGATATATATAGCTGTGTATATGTATATATTTCAGTCTGTATATATATCTATATATATATATATATATATATATATATATATATATATATATATATATATATGTATATATATGCATAGATAGATAGATATAGATAGATAGATATAGATATACATATATGTACACATATATATATATATATATATATATACGTATATATATATATATATATATATATATATATATATATATATATATATATATATATATATATATATATATATATATATATACGACCCCAAAATAATCGGTGCGCGTATCACTGCTGTGCACGAACCAATCTCAGCTATTCAGCCATATCACACTCTTCCAAACCAGAGTTCAGCACTCGCCTTCTTTCTTTCTTTTTATTTTCATTCCAGTCCGGAATGAAGGCGAGTGCTGAACTCTGGTTTGGAAGAGTATATATATATATATATATATATATATATATATATATATATATATATATATATATCCATATAGGTATGTAGATATGGAATTTTCCCACCTCCTCCATTACAACCAACTTGTATTTGCTCATAAAATACTATATCAACCAGACAGAGTTCCATCACTTAAAAACAAAATTATGCCTCATACCACTGCAAGACCTCTCCGATCAAGTGACAAGCTTCTACTTAAGGCCCCCAAATAAAATAACTCAGCTAGGGATTCTTTATTTCCCACTTATGTTGCTAAATCATGGAATTCCCTCCCAGTTGCCTTAACTATTGAATCCTCTCACACAGCTTTCAAAAAAGCTGTTAAGTCACACTTACTGGATCACTGGATCTGCCACTGTTCATCCCCTGGTTGATTCTGTTTCCTCCATACTTACCCTGTAAATATCTTTCTTTACCTACCTTCAACTTCCCTTCTACTTGAGACTAATATCCTCTATATTAACTAGCCATGGAATGTACCCAACATCCCTTTAAGTATTAGACATCCTAATTTGGCTCTTACTGTATAAGCAATTTAACTAACTAATATTTTATGAAGAATTCACACTATTAATGTCATTACTTCAATATATGTAAATTTTGATGTATAGCTGTAACTTAATGCATGTTCACTCTGTACTGATTTTGATTGTATTCCATATCTTGTTATATGTATACTGATGTTATATATTTGCCTTATTTTTTGTATGCCTTGTTTACTTATTAGTTGGAGCTTTTCTCTCCGGGCCTCTGCTGAAAATGGATTAGTATCCAGTCGGACTTTCCCAGTTAACAAATGTAAAATAAAATAAAATAAAATAAAATAAATATGTATATATATATATATATATATATATATATATATATATATATATATATAACATCCACATTGTCAGGCGTGGTCCACACACACACACACACACACACACACACACACACACACACACACACACACACACACACACACATGTTTACCATATGTCCAGAACATGGAGTGGAGTCCTACCTCAACACCAATCGTCCCAGCCTCTTAGTGCAAAGGGATGTCATGTATGTATTGCAGGTAAATATGTAGACTGTTGCTACTGTAGCAGGGGTTGTCTTTACAGACATGTTGTGTATGGGAGGTCACATCTGCTTTTGACATGTATGCCATTGGCTACTGACAGACATTCTAATGACATCATAGTACAGTACCACTGCTAGCACAGTAATGATCCTGTGGACTACAACAGAGATATGACCAATACATGTGGACAGTCTGGCACTCTGTGGTCAGTCCAGAGGTGTACACAGATCCCCTTCATGTGAGACATGTGGACCACGCCTGACAATGTGGATGTTAGCAGCCATTTACATGGGTATATCACGTAAATGCTGGATGACATATGCCCACACAGTGTATGCATTCACACACGCCAGTCTGTGCTGACACATAATACTTGGTGGTGCAGATGTCACATGGCCATATACTACCCAGTAGTTAGTGACATACATCTGTACAGAATCCCACTGCTTTGTCAGAAATACACAACTGTTATGGTGGCTTAGCAGCAGTATGTCTTGCAAATAACTGGACATAACAGCACACTGGGTAATTACACTAAGCTGCTAGGCATGACACAAAGCACTGTGCAAACTACAGGCAGACTGCCACAACACTGGACTACATTTTGTATGAGGGAATACACATGTACCTGCAAATATAGCAGGCTCTACACGCATGTCACAGCACAGAGTAATAGACACCTGTGAGAAAGTGCATACCCACAACCATTGTGAATGCAGCCACAGCCACATATGGTACACAAGCTTAATATGACACTATATGGACTGTCTGATAAACACCATCCTCATATGTGCCACTCACACACTAACCCTACATAAACTGGTTCATGACACAGTGTGATCCGACGCCTGTCTGTGGTTTGGCACACTTATGTGTTTAGCCCTATAGACATGTGAGCTGATAGGGTACCATACACTAGAGCAGCGTGTAACATCAGATAGAACAGGACCAAGAACAATGGCATCTACCACAGTCTGTGCACAGCCCAAGGTACATATGCACAATACACATACTGTCGACAGTCACCATAAGTACACAGTCCCCAGTACTGTACACACAACCTCAGAATGCCCAGGTTATGTCCTCAGAATTAACCCCTACTCTACATAACATGTCTAGCAGTCTGATATCTGACTGGCTTGTTATCAGGTATAATGTTAATAAATAATGGTTTACAGAACAAATGCACCTCTTACTGCATGACATATGTACAAAGGTTGACAGACTTGGGGCTGGAGTCAAAAACACTGGGCCAATATTGGCATGTTGCTGTGATAACCTCATACATTTACTGTCGTACCAGGGTTTGTTGTGACATATGTCCTATGAGGGATATGAAGCCAGTAACTCTCATGGCTGTCACCATGTACTGACTGCAATTCTTAGACCATGCTTCTGCAGTTCTAAGATATGTGTTCTGTGAGTAACACAAGGAACATAAGGCTCCACACACTTCCCAGTCTGCAGATAACCCTACAGGTGGGAGTTTCCTCAAACACATAACACTGCCATGACAGGTATTAAATCAGGTAGACCAGCCATATCCACACACACCCTGTTAAACTGACATTACTCCAAATGCAGAAGAGCAACACTGACATTCTGCAGTCATGTCTGGCACACCCCCCTCCTGTCTGTTGGCCTGTCTCCACAATTTATGTTATAAGAGATAAATCCCAATACCATCTGTGATGCTGTTTGCCAAACACCAAATTGAGGTCCTGCTCACAGTGAATGAAAAGGCCCAACACCCACATGATGTTCCTAGATACTGGAGTGTGTTTCCATGCAACTGGATATGGGAATGTTACCACAGCTGTTCCACATGAAATCAGCTAGAGGGGAACTGCAATTCATGCAGGGGCCATCAGCTGATCATGAGCATCAATTACAAAACACAAGCTGCTACCTAAGCAAAGCAGGTATACTTCACATCCACCAGAGAGGGAGTGAGAGAGATAGACAGAAACATAGTAAGTCAGGGAGGGAGTGGGAGAGTAAAACCTAAGCATGTTTGTGTCACACACCTGCCAGTACTGGGTTTCAAAACCTTGACTGACTAGGTATTGCTACCACATGTCTATGCATTTATTGCATGCACCACATAGCTTACATGTTGGGAAACTATCCAAAGGTATATCTGAGGGTGAGTTACATCTGCAACAGTGATATGGGAGCGATAAGGTAGGTGTAGTACACGTGCCTGTCCACATGAACAGATGTCAATGTCAACACAGCGACACTTTCTCAGGGACTCATGCATATTAACACAATTGGCAGGGTCAGGAATAGACTTCCTAACTAGCTAGTTTGCCACAATTCAGTAATATGCAGGTATCACATGCACCACAGGGGTTATCCGGATGATATATGGGCAAAGGGTAAGTGAAGGTATCTGACATCAGATGACATGCTTCACTAGGCCAATGGGAGTTGTAGTTAGTGTAAATGGGGTCAAAAGCATCATACTCCACACACACACACAGACACAGGGTGCCAGTACTGACATGCATGGGTGCATTGCTTCATGGGTGTGTAGTGGCTGACTGTGCCAGAAGGCTGCACAAGGCTAGGTGAAGAGTATACCTTGGCATCAGGCCACATGGCAATGATCTGCAGTGTGGCTCAGGGGTGTAGTGTCTGGATTGGCCCACACAGGTGGGTATTGTATTCACCATCCAGTTATCTGGGTTACTATTGTGTGTGTCCAGTGCTGTGCAATGCTTGCCATGTATGTGTTCTATATTCTATGACATGAACGGTGTCTGGGATGTGTACATGTCCCACATACATGTTCAGTGACATGTGGAAGTGTACCTGGGGTGTCTGGCCCATGTTGTGTACATAGATTGCTATCAGATGTGCCAGTCCTGGCCTCATGTGGCAGGAACTGGTAATGGACACCAGGTTAACCCTGTTCCTACATTTATAGCATGATACAGGTATTCCCTGGTGTCAGTGGCATCTGTCCATACAGGTCATGTGTTTAAGGCATGGTATTTCCTTTGTGGGTCACATTTGATGACACTACAGTTGTTGCAGGTGTCCAGTGGGGAACATAGTGAAGGCGCACTCCTGTTAATTATGTGCCTATTGTAGTGATGGGACAAGGTGCTATGCCCGCTGTAGTCCACTGCAATCACACCATGGTTACTATCTGTGGGCAATATGCAGGATACTACCAAAAAAACAGCTGTTGCCTAGGCATCTGTGTTTGTGTGTGAGACATGGGTTGAGAGTGTTTTCTGGGTAATACAAGGGTTGCTTAATTTGTTCGCCAGGCCTTGATGTCACATGTAGGGGTATGGATTGGCAACCCTAGTCTCTCGGCTATTTGACATTTCTTATCCTTGTAAGGTGGACATTGTGACATATAATAGGCCCACCATATAAGACATTTGCAAAACCCACTCAACAATGAGTCCACACTCAAAGCCACCTCCACACAGGATATGAATAGCAAACACAGACACAGACACGCTCACACACACACCAAGTCTTACAGTTGCCATGTCTGAGATTGGAACGCCTATCTAATTAGTTTAGCATACTACAGCATTACACAGTTATAGGGTGCACCACAGAGATTACTGGACTACGCCTTCTCCAAAGGTGTATTTCAAAGGGAATGACATCAGCAGGCTTGCCAAAGAAGGGCACTGGAGGTTGTAGTGACTACGAATGGCCTCAAAAGCATTGCTCCCTACACAGGCAAACTAACACATGCACAAACTTATCATGTCTGGGAATAGAACTCCTACCTAACTAGTTTATCACACTATAGCATTAAACAATTATAGGGCACACCACAGAGTTCACTGGGCTATTCTTTTCCCAAAAGTGTTTGTCGAAATGAATGACATCTTCAGTCTTGCCAAAGAAGGGCAATGGAGGTTGTATTGACTGTGAATGGCCTCAAAAGCATTGCTTCTTGCACAGACAAACTACCTCACACACAAACATCCACACCTGCCATGTTTGGGAATAGAACTCCTATCTCACTAGTTTATTATACTATAGCATTATGCAGTTATAGGACACACCATAGAAATTACTTGGCTACTATTTCCCCAAAGGTGTATTTCAAAGTGAATGACATCAGCAGGCTTGCCAAAGAAGGGCACTGGAGGTTGTAGTGACTGTGAATGGCCTCAAAAGCATTGCTCCCTACAAAGGCAAAATAACAAACACACTTGCCATGTCTGGGAATAGAATTCCACCCTAACTAATTTATCACACTACATCATTACACAGTTATAGGACACACCACCGATATTACTGGGGTACTTCTTCCCCAAAGGCGTATTTCAAACTGAATGACATCAACAGACATGCCAAAGTAGAGTAGGGAATTTGAATTGTAGTGAGTGTGACTAGCCGAAAAAAGCATTGATCCCTCTACAGACAAACACACATACAGTTGCCACATCTGGGATTAGAACTCCTACCTAACTAGTTTATCACAGTACAGTGTTACAAAGTTATAGGACATGTCACAGAGATTACTGGACTATCTTTTCCCCAAAGGTGTATTTCAAAGTGACTGACATCAGCAGGCTTGCCATATTAGGGCAATGGGGAGGGCAGTGTTTGTGCATGGGCCATAACCCATTCATCTAGAGGCAGACACACCACACTCAGGCACATGCAGGTTTTTATTCCACAGGTACGAGTATACAACTGCTGGATGACTACTACCTTGTACAGTCATGTTGCACAGTTAGCACTAGCACCACAGAGTCTATAATGCTGAGGGATTCCAGAGGCAAATGTCTACGGTGAGTGTCATTTACACATCATGTGGTTGTAGCCATTTGGCTGTGTGCTGGGTGGGACAGGCTTCATAATGGAAGGCTCTTTGTCACTGACACTCTCTTCCACACATCTATGTATGTGTACTTTTGTCATAATATAGTGTGTTGTCCTTGGATATATGTGTGTATTCCTATCCAATGTATGTGCAAAGCATGACTGGTGCATACTGAGGAGTGTATGCACTAACATCTGCAACTGTCAGATATGTATGGTCCACTGTTATTGCCAGACATGGGCTTCATTTCTTTAAGTATGACAGCATGCCCAGTATGACTTTCTGTACTGAATGTGTGAATCCATTCCAGGCAGATCGTACTCCAGTGCAGATTTTTGTGTTCTACACCTACAGCTAGCAAACTGTTTCTGCAGGATATCTGTAGATCAGTTGACAATATGGGGTCAAACTGGGAAAGGGATAGTGGGTACTGTAGGCAATTGTGTCTGCGCTGCTTCTGCTACAATGTCCTGGCGTTAGCAGAGATATTCAGATATGTGTACTGTTATACCCTGTGATATTGTATGTCATCAAGTACTGTCAGGTAGGCATTTTTGCTCAGAGTAATGTCCTGGGGAACACAGGGTGAATGCAGCTGTGTCCAGTATTGTGGTCAAATGCCTACATATTCCTGAAAACTAATGCTATTCTAGAGGGGGAGCTGCAGACACTTGCTGCTGGGTCTGTGTAACTGGTTCAGTACCTTGGTACGGTGGTAGCAGAGGATCCCATACTTGTACATCCATCAATGTGACAGTATGGCTTTATCTTGGCAATACCTCACAGCTGTACAGATTCACACAGGTTACCCAGAGGCAGGGGTCATAAGTCAGGGCATTACCCCTATTGTGGTTTATGAGCAGGTTTATAGCCACCCATTCTTGTGTTTACAGCCAGGGATAGTATGTGCACATGGCAGTGTTTTGGACTTCACACACTCCATGCTGCCCATGCTTCCACCCCCCCCCATTATTCTATCCTCATCCATACATTATGCAAACATTCTCTGAAACTTTTCCTATAGTTATCACCTCATCACAGCAGTATATTGTTGTTGGTCCACAGTTCATGCAGTGGGACATGGTGGACATGTTACTGTGGTTTGTCCACATGGCCTTGCATATGGGTTCTGTGGAATGTGTTACGTTGTTATTTGGGAGTCCATGACATAACATACATTGGCAGTACAGGTGAGACAAGGCCTTTGGCAGAGGACTGTATGCAATTTGGTAGTGCTGCAGGACAGCTGTAGCAGACCATTGCACGCCTATCTAATTAGTTTAGCATACTACAGCATTACACAGTTATAGGGTGCACCACAGAGATTACTGGACTACGCCTTCTCCAAAGGTGTATTTCAAAGGGAATGACATCAGCAGGCTTGCCAAAGAAGGGCACTGGAGGTTGTAGTGACTACGAATGGCCTCAAAAGCATTGCTCCCTACACAGGCAAACTAACACATGCACAAACTTATCATGTCTGGGAATAGAACTCCTACCTAACTAGTTTATCACACTATAGCATTAAACAATTATAGGGCACACCACAGAGTTCACTGGGCTATTCTTTTCCCAAAAGTGTTTGTCGAAATGAATGACATCTTCAGTCTTGCCAAAGAAGGGCAATGGAGGTTGTATTGACTGTGAATGGCCTCAAAAGCATTGCTTCTTGCACAGACAAACTACCTCACACACAAACATCCACACCTGCCATGTTTGGGAATAGAACTCCTATCTCACTAGTTTATTATACTATAGCATTATGCAGTTATAGGACACACCATAGAAATTACTTGGCTACTATTTCCCCAAAGGTGTATTTCAAAGTGAATGACATCAGCAGGCTTGCCAAAGAAGGGCACTGGAGGTTGTAGTGACTGTGAATGGCCTCAAAAGCATTGCTCCCTACAAAGGCAAAATAACAAACACACTTGCCATGTCTGGGAATAGAATTCCACCCTAACTAATTTATCACACTACATCATTACACAGTTATAGGACACACCACCGATATTACTGGGGTACTTCTTCCCCAAAGGCGTATTTCAAACTGAATGACATCAACAGACATGCCAAAGTAGAGTAGGGAATTTGAATTGTAGTGAGTGTGACTAGCCGAAAAAAGCATTGATCCCTCTACAGACAAACACACATACAGTTGCCACATCTGGGATTAGAACTCCTACCTAACTAGTTTATCACAGTACAGTGTTACAAAGTTATAGGACATGTCACAGAGATTACTGGACTATCTTTTCCCCAAAGGTGTATTTCAAAGTGACTGACATCAGCAGGCTTGCCATATTAGGGCAATGGGGAGGGCAGTGTTTGTGCATGGGCCATAACCCATTCATCTAAAGGCAGACACACCACACTCAGGCACATGCAGGTTTCATATTCCACAGGTACGTGTATACAACTGCTGGATGACTACTACCTTGTACAGTCATGTTGCACAGTTAGCACTAGCACCACAGAGTCTATAATGCTGAGGGATTCCAGAGGCAAATGTCTACGGTGAGTGTCATTTACACATCATGTGGTTGTAGCCATTTGGCTGTGTGCTGGGTGGGACAGGCTTCATAATGGAAGGCTCTTTGTCACTGACACTCTCTTCCACACATCTATGTATGTGTACTTTTGTCATAATATAGTGTGTTGTCCTTGGATATATGTGTGTATTCCTATCCAATGTATGTGCAAAGCATGACTGGTGCATACTGAGGAGTGTATGCACTAACATCTGCAACTGTCAGATATGTATGGTCCACTGTTATTGCCAGACATGGGCTTCATTTCTTTAAGTATGACAGCATGCCCAGTATGACTTTCTGTACTGAATGTGTGAATCCATTCCAGGCAGATCGTACTCCAGTGCAGATTTTTGTGTTCTACACCTACAGCTAGCAAACTGTTTCTGCAGGATATCTGTAGATCAGTTGACAATATGGGGTCAAACTGGGAAAGGGATAGTGGGTACTGTAGGCAATTGTGTCTGAGCTGCTTCTGCTACAATGTCCTGGCGTTAGCAGAGATATTCAGATATGTGTACTGTTATACCCTGTGATATTGTATGTCATCAAGTACTGTCAGGTAGGCATTTTTGCTCAGAGTAATGTCCTGGGGAACACAGGGTGAATGCAGCTGTGTCCAGTATTGTGGTCAAATGCCTACATATTCCTGAAAACTAATGCTATTCTAGAGGGGGAGCTGCAGACACTTGCTGCTGGGTCTGTGTAACTGGTTCAGTACCTTGGTACGGTGGTAGCAGAGGATCCCATACTTGTACATCCATCAATGTGACAGTATGGCTTTATCTTGCGGCAATACCTCACAGCTGTACAGATTCACACAGGTTACCCAGAGGCAGGGGTCATAAGTCAGGGCATTACCCCTATTGTGGTTTATGAGCAGGTTTATAGCCACCCATTCTTGTGTTTACAGCCAGGGATAGTATGTGCACATGGCAGTGTTTTGGACTTCACACACTCCATGCTGCCCATGCTTCCACCCCCCCCCATTATTCTATCCTCATCCATACATTATGCAAACATTCTCTGAAACTTTCCCTATAGTTATCACCTCATCACAGCAGTATATTGTTGTTGGTCCACAGTTCATGCAGTGGGACATGGTGGACATGTTACTGTGGTTTGTCCACATGGCCTTGCATATGGGTTCTGTGGAATGTGTTACGTTGTTATTTGGGAGTCCATGACATAACATACATTGGCAGTACAGGTGAGACAAGGCCTTTGGCAGAGGACTGTATGCAATTTGGTAGTGCTGCAGGACAGCTGTAGCAGACCATTGCATTCTATCAGTCCTACAGTCCCACACTGCAATACAGTATATTCCCCTGGGGTGACAGGGTAGGTGTGCTAGGTGTTCATGCCAATACTTTCTGTCAATATTGCTCCAGTGGTGTGGATGCTGGCAGGTTGCTGCTTACAGCTAGGGACACACCTGCATGGAACACCTGCACTGCATGCTGCATTCTTTTGCTATTGCCATACACAGGTGGGCATCATATTGTACCCATTCCCAACAGTAGGGATAAGACCATAGAGGTAGCCATGGGTGGTGGTTGGGAGAGCTGGGTGCATGTGTGCTATGGACACTACTTGCATCTGACTCACAGATATGCATGGGGCATTCCATTTATGCTGGCTTGTGCAGGGACATCAGCTGTTTCTCAATACATCATTCCTATGACCTTTGTGGTCTGCGAGTGTTTGGCCAGACGACATCAGTATTCCCTACTACAAGCCCAGATAATGTGCTGCAAACCTGTATGTACTATTCCAAGGGTGTGGCCATTTAATGGTTACACATTATACACTGTCTGTCTGGGGTACTTTCCCCTGTGTACTGCTTGTATATCTGGCCCAACCGTCACACCATGTCCATCTTTCAGATGGAGACACATATTACCTACATACGTTTACAATGGCTTACTGCTAGAATGCGTTATACTGGGGAGCACTTTGTTTGGCACTGCAGTTGTAAGGACTTGGCCCTGTCATCGGCAGTACTGGGCAATGGCCACCAGGACAAACCAAACCATGCATACATACTGACCACTCTCACATAATATGAAACACATGTCTACCTCAGATTGGGGGGGCACACCAGACTGTTACTACAGTTCTACATAGGAATGGTGTGTAGGGGGGCACTTGACTGTTAACTACATTTCTACATAGGATTGGGGGGAGGGGCACACCTGACTGTTACTATGTGTCTACATTGGATTGGGGGCACACAAGGCAGTTACTACATTTCTACATAGGATTGGGGGGCACACCTGACTGTTACTACATGTCTACATCAGATTGGGGGGGCATACCTGACTGTTACTACATTTCTACATAGGATGGGGGCACACCTGACTGTTACTACATGTCTACATCGGATTGGGGGCACACCTATGACATTTCTACATAGGAGTGGGGGGTGGGGCACACCTGACACATGTACACATTTGCTATGACTGTACTGGTATGTCATATACTCCATTTCATTCTGTATTCTAACCCATCATGCTGCCTAGCGGCATATCAGTGTACTACAGGTGTAAGGTCCGATTGACCTACGTATCAGTTTCTGACTTCTTACCCTTCAGGACTAACATCCCACTGCCTGACCTGTAGTCTGTCTGTGTAGGCCTGGGGGATGTTACCCATACCATCATTCAGAGGCCTTAACACAACCGTTGTTTGTGTTTGTCTACACCTGTCCTGCTGGCTGAGATTGTTGTTGGGTATTTGAGCCTCCCTGACTGGCATGTGTGTGTCATATGGACACACATGTGGTCCAGCACATTTCCTGCAGTGGGTTTGTCACCATGTGTAGTACTGGCTACTATGGTGACAACAGTATTTGTTACAGATCTCATACTGCCACTATATGTGTCTACTGTCTGCTGGCATCCCATTCAGCCAACCGATTCCCTTGCGTGCTCACATCCATACCATAGAAACAAGTAACAACACATACTACTCCATCCGGCAATTGGTAGGAAGAGTGATTTACCTTATGGCTGTGCCAGTATTGAGGATGGTGCTAGAGGGCTGCCTATGTCAGATTCACATAGTACACTCCCTGTACATGGTTGAGCACAGGTAGTATCATATAAGTTCCAAAACACAAAGCACTGCTAGGTGTATAAATGAAGTATTCAACCAAAAAACAAAGATAAGTATTCCACAAAAAGAGGCCAATACTTCAACCATAGGCAAATGAATCTCAACACCAGTCCATCCAGTTTAAAATGAAGTAAAACAAACTTTAATCTTCCATTGAGCTCAGTTAAACAAGGTAAGTGCTTTCATGGTTGTATCACACCACTTCATCAGACAATAAATGCATTGAATTGTGGTCCCTTATAAATATACTCAACAATCAAATGCAATAAATCTATACCAATTATTCTATTTAGAATTAAAGCCATACAGTATATTTTTTTGTTTTTGTTCAAGTGTGGGTGCATTTCTGATGGGTGTCATCAGCCACGGCTCCAGTGCATAACCAGCATCCCCCACTAGGTGATCGTTAGGGATATCCCCATTGGCAAATCTCTGATACAGCTGCATCATATGCCAGATGTGGGAGTCATGATACCTTCCAGGGCAGCCAACAAACACATTCATTATAATGCCCTGGGCATTGCACACAACCTGGCAGTTGATGGAGGGGAAGCCCTTGCGGTTGATGTAGACCCTACCCTGCTCACTGGTTGGTGCTTTGATACGTATGCGCATACAATCTGTAGCACCCACTACCTCAGGGTATTCTGCTATTTGGTGGAAGAGACGCATACTGCTGGCCAACACCTCACGGGTGTTGGGGAAATATATGTGCTCACCGGCATGTGCTGACATGGCATCCAGCAACTGGTGGAGTACCCTGGATGCTGATGCCTGTGAGATCTTCATGATATCACCAATTGGCCTTTGGAAGGTACCTATGGCTAGTATTCTTAGGCCTACACATACCTTGGTATCCACTGGGATGGGTTCCCCTCTGTTAGTTCTGTGTGTCAGGCGTGGCCAGCACAGCTCAACAATTTGCTGTAAGAGGTCCCTGTCCACCCTATAGCTCTTCACTATCTCCAGCTCATGTAGCCCCTGGTAGGCTACCCTAGGTCTGTACACTCTTCTCCGTATCCTCACTGTGGGTTGGTCTACAGCATTCTCATCCTAACCACCCTCAGCCTCTTCCACATGTTGATGTATGATAGCTCCTGCAGCTCCTATCATTTTGTTGTTTTTGTTTGTTAAAATGTCCCCGCTTGTATACACCGGTGGTGTAGAGTACTTGGGAAAAACGAGAGGGAACGGTGTTTACATAGTTTATAGCAGTGTTCTGGGCTGGGCTGCTGCCTGTGTTATTGGCTGATTCTGATACATTTCACCTGCCAGCTATGCTAGTTCTCCTTGATTACCTTCCTACTAGTTTTCCCTTCCCATTCTCTTCCTGATTAAGCCCAGAGGCTCACCGCGCAAACACAGTGCTCAAATGTCCACAGAGCTGCTATTTCCTGGTTTACTTTTTTTTTTCCTTTAAAACCCGGTGCGCGGCGTGCACACCCGCTTAGGCAGTGTAAAGAGTGATAAGCAGCCTCAGACACACCCCCTTGCTTAGTTGTACTAAGCTAAGGGTAAACCTGAGCCACAGGGCTTCAATCCCCTTACAGTATGCCTGACACACCCTCCTATGGTGTCAGCTAACTCTTAGGCTTGAACCATGCTATTCCTGCACTTACACTATTGGGTACTGACTAGCATTGAGGGGAAGTCTGGGATTCAGTATCATTCACCTCATTTGCATAGGATTGCCTGCTAATGCATAGTTACAGGTCCCACACTGAGCCTCCCCCCTTAGCAACCACTATTCACTGGCCATGTTGTCTTCTGCCTGCCATTGAGTATAATGGCAAAATAGTGATTTTTGTTGGAATGCTTATTTCAGGATATTTTTTATATTTTCGGCACAATCCCATTTGCGCACCACTGCCCTACGCTTAAACAGCTGAAATTGGCTAAAAAAATAAAAGTTATTTTTTTTTTATTTTTGAAACTGTTTTCCATGCTAATGGCCATATCTTTGGCCATTGGTATGGCTTCCTATAATATACACACTTTATTTGAAGCTATCATGGATCTGTTTTGTAGTTTGCAAAAATGTAGTCGGTTACTAACTGAGTACATTTCTGCACACTACACTAGTACTGCACAGCCGGCTGACAGCTTCCTGGATCGCAAATTCACCTCATTTGCATGGTTTTCACCTGCAAATGGGGTAATTTGCATACAGGAGCTGTGTCCATGCAGGAATAGTGCAGGAGCGCTCGTGCACGTCCCTGCAGCTTATTCCTGGATCGCATGGTGGACATCCTGCCTCTTGAAGCTCCTGCGCTGTTGGTGTACACCGTGCAGGGCTTGCTGAATCTATGGGTAAGTTTATTAAGAGCAATATTTAAAATTTGTCCTTATTTTTGAGACGTTCTCCCCCATTTCCTTTGGCTTTGTCCAGATTTTTTGTATTAACAGGTTGAGAGGTATGCCCCTACCCTGACCATGATACAAATGTAGGCTGCTTTAATAATTTAGAGCTGTCTTCTCCCAAGGTAAATAAGTTTAATCCTTACTACACAAGGAGGCTCGAGTTCAGACCAAAACTCTTATAGGCCATGTAATAATTCTGGTCAGCACAAAAAGTGAGCAGTACCCTTCTCATGTACTGTGGTATGCCTTCAGTGCTGTTTTACATGAAAATCTGAAGTTATGGACAAGTAGGCTTTGGAAATCCTGGAACAAGGAGCTAAACACTTTGCAGAACAAGTACAGGGAGCTGATGAAAATCAAATCAAGTTCTAACTTGTCCACTTTATAACGTGATCTGTCCCAAGTCAGACTTAAAATTCAAGAAATCCTTAACCTGAAAGCAGAATTGACCCTAGATCGCTTAAGGATAAACAACTACATGATTCCCCCAATCTGCTGACAGATTGGCAATAAAAGTGAAGGTCAATGTGAAGAAGTCCATGCCAACTCTAAATACTGCAAGCCAAGGCACAGATTTATGAATTTGCCAAGAAAAAAAAAAGGAAATATTTAGGAAGTACCACCAACATTTTTTTAAGGTAGATGAATAGGGAAAAACACCTTTTTGAATCCTGCCTTTTATCAGGAACTCGCTACCCCACTGGCTACTCTGACGAATGATCAATGGATGTGTCTAAAATAACCAGTACAAAAAGTGGAAATTCTTCAAGCCATTAAAAAATTCAAAAATAATAAGGTGCCTAAATTAGATGGCCTTCTGGTAGATATCTATAAGAAACTGACTTTGCGAGTAATTGGTTTATTCTCGGATGAAGGTATAGTAGTGACAAATGAGTTCTAAGTGACCTTATCATGAAAGCATTTTATGACATTTCTACTACTAAAGGTAGGGAAAGATTTAGCACTCCCATTCCACTACAGGCCAATATCTTTAATATTTATATCTGTATATGGGCCAACAGACTATCCTCTCAACTTCCCACACTAGCACACCCTGACTAAGTAGGTTTTGTGAAAGGTAGATAATCCTGGCAAAATCTGCTTTGGGTGGCAGGTTGGCTGGAAAAAGGGACCGCTTACCTGCATTTCCCTTGGATTATTGTCAGTTGGCGCTGAAAAGGCTTTCGACACTGTGTTGTGAACCCATCTATTCTAACTCCTAGAAGCACAAGCTTTCCCTCACCTTTTGTAGAGACAATTAAGGCAATGGTCCATGGTGATACAGCAGTTGTCAAAATTAGACAACTTACATCAAAAAACATTCCCTCTGGCTCAAGAAATTAGACAAAGCTACCCACTAGCTCCCCTTTATTTCATAATAGATATAGAATCCCTCACAGATGAGTTATACAATATACTTCCCTAGTCAGATAATGAGGCCCTGTCTCCCTATCAACTTGGTTTTGTTAGATAGTAAGGGCCTGTCTCCCTATCAACTTGGTCTGGTTGTCCAATCAATACTTTCAGTGACATAAATGGCCTTCCAAAGCTGGCAGTGTATCCTGGGTATAAAGTTAAATCATCAAAATCCTTGTTTCTCTCATATAACTACCCTATGACCACCTAGAAGCAAGTCAGTATAGTTTTTTTCTTTCAATCCCACAAGTTTTAAATATATTAGAATAAGGCTCACTCACTTCTCTTCAGAAACTAGAGATTTAAATAGTAAATTTAGCCAACAAATCCTCAACGATACACTAACAGAATTGTAAGGCTGGCAAGTTCCATTTGAAGTTAAGTTACATCTAGACAAGGTGATTTTTTACCGTGAACTAGTATACATAGTGTAGAGCCTGCCAGTGAGACAGGTTGTTATTTAAATTTGCCTGGGTGCCATATAAGTGCAGGGGCTCCTTGTTAGTCCACTACAGGGTACACCATTTGGGAAGGATATGACTTCCCAACATTACAACTGAACATCAAGCACATCAAGCTACTAACTTTGGTGACCTATACATCAAAGCCCTCCAGCTCCTTGGGTGACTTATCCCATCAGCTAGTGAGGAACACATTATAAAGCCCCACAATACTCAATACCTTATACCATAGTTAGTGGGATATATAATACACTTCAAATTATTGACTCTTCGCAGTACCTTTGCACTATCTTTAGATCAGTGCAGGTATTTCTTCAATCATTGTCTAATGCCAAATAATTAATGGCCTTTGAAACTCACCCCAAAGTTTGCTACTATCTGAAAATCCTTCCCTACCTTACAGTGAATATTGCAAGGTCTTCAGTTTCCATAACAGATGTATGCATCAACAGGTTTCCAAGTCCATGCATGCTCTTTTTTTTCTGAATGCCTATTACCTAAGCACCATTTTATTTGTTTTTTACAGTCAAATGTCACACAGTTATAGCTCAGTCATGGATACTCAGTCAACATTAACATCATTACAGTCCCCAGATGTCAGCGATTTTTTTGCCAGGAATAAGGGAGATGTTAAAAGCCAGATAAGACTGGTAGGATTATTCTCAGTCCTGATAAATGTGTTATATAACCCATTGCTTGTTCAGAACCCGAGCAATGAGAGAGTAAGGAATGTGGCATCAGAAAGTGTAACAAAGGTCTTCAAACACTCAATGAAGTTAATACCATCCTCACACTGAAAATGTTTTACCTGGAGGTGTCAGCACCACCCCTTCCTATAAGCCACAATGTTGTCAAGATGGAACTCAGGCTACATGGAAACACATAATTAGGGAATGTGGTAAGATTAGGGAATTCTGGAAAGAGATCTGGCAACAAGTGGTACCCACTGGAGAAGGAAGATGGTGAATCTCTTGCTGTTTATACGTTTCTTATGGGAAATCAGTATTCCCCTGTTTTCTATATATTGCACCTAACAGTAAAAAAAGCCATTACATGCCATTGGAAAGATACCTCCCCACCTGCAATAAGTAAATGGTGACAAATTCTGCAAGGGATATACCTGGCTGAGCTTAAGGCTTCTACAAAGCAAGGCAGAGAGATCTATGTAAAAGAAACATGGAGTGAATGCGTGACTCTTTTGAACCCCAAGTACTCCACAGATGTGTAATGTTTAGTAATGTGACTGCAGAAGGTTTAATGTTAATAGAATGTATGGCATTTTAACAAATGTAGCAGCCTAATCATCCAGGTGATATGACACAGCACCTCTAGATTATATATATCAGCACCATAAACCTATAAATTTAAACATCATTTGTTACAGAACATGTTAATGTTATTCCAAGTTCTTGTATGTTTGACAGATTGCTACCAAAAGTTTTGGGAAGAAAATAAGTTGATTTGAAACCAAGAGATGAGACCACTTGACTACAGATATGAAATACTAATACCACTTTTAATATTCTATCTCTTAATTATACTCACTGCACTAGGGGCATGTAATGTAAATTATCAGTTGTGTAACCTCATCATCAATTACATACAAAATCCATATTCATATTTTTAAAACACCATTCTCAATTGTTATGTTTTAAAATTAATAAAAATAAATATTCAAAAAAAGACTTAGTGGCATGGGATCTGAAAGACAATGTTTTGTGCTGCTAAAACAAGAATATTGTTTGTCCACATGTAAGACTAATGTAGGAAGAGATGAAAGGAGCAGGAAAGTAACATTTTGCATTCCATGAACAGCTATTCCTTCAAACTAACATTGTAGGCAATACAGTAACCATGTATGTAATGAACAATGTGATGCTTCCTAAATATATGCATTTCTAGAGATCTAGCATGCTGAAATAATTACTCTGTATTTATTTAAATAAGTGTTAATATAGTACAGCTATGCATCTTCAAATGTGTGAGCAGGCCTTCTGTGCTATTCAGAGTAACAGCAAACCTGGTCTGGCTAATTCAGCAAAAGCATTTACTATTTCTGAAAGATACACCATCTATTTCTGTAAAAGGTAATTATTTTAATGCTGTGACTTGCATAATTACAATTAATTTGCTTAAGGGCAGGAGACAATTAACTTGTCTATGCTACACGTTTAATGCACTTGACATTCTAACTAACTAATAGATATTTTCTGAGTATATTGCATATATCTCATAAAGTAAAATACTGTGTAGGTAAGATATTTGCTTTGATAGAAAACTATTCACTGCTGCTTTGATAGTTTGCTATGAGCAAATAACTGTGAGTAATAATACAATTTGTAAATGAAACTGGGAATTTCAGCACTGAATAAAATATGAAGCAGTCTCCAGTGAAATACTCTACCAAATGATCTGTCAGATATAAGCCATAATTGCAAGGAGCTACTCACTGTAAATGTATACCTTCAATGAAAGGTTTTACATGGTTATCAAAATGCCAAATACTGTAATCATTGTTGGAGTTCTTAGATCTTGATGCTATCTTGGCCATTAAGCTATCAGTAGTGCTAAAAAATGTAACTCTTGGAAGAAGAGTAGTAATTCATCATGGGAATAGCTGCCACGGACCTTTATTCCCTAACTATATGTCTAACTTCTCTAACTGGGCTTGCACAAATGAAGTGTGAATAAAATACATCATGCTCACTAAATGCTTTGCGCCTTACAATCTGACTTTTTACAGAACTACGTCATTAAATTAAATTACAGCTGATACACATTGCTTACAGTTTGCATACCTTTTTTGTTAGTTTTTTACAAATTCTCCTTATGCATTTCTCCATTACCTTTAATAGAGAAGTCTAAGTTTTTCATCTATCCTACTGTGTATAATCTTAGTTAGGAATGTTTTTGGTTCTGAATGGAAGTTAAGATATGTAGATTTTTTTTATTTGTGTATTCCATAACAGTCATTTATATATTCTATTTTATTTGCCCTTTTAATCAGCTTAGTCTCCTAAGCATGCAACCTATTTTCAATGGAGAACTGAGGGTGGAGTTTATGCAAACTGATGGAAATTTGACCAGGACACTGAAGTAATGCCCCCAATCTTTTCTGTGGTCATGATTCCTGCATTGCTGTGATGGAGCTCATAAAAGGCAAGGACAATGAATCATAGTTGTTAATGAGTGGTATTTTAACATCAGTGCTTGAAATGCCTGGTTTGTCTAACAGTGTAGGAGATGGAAGCATAACAGACAAAATGAATACTGGCAGTGACAGGTGCGGCCCTCAAGCTGTAAAGGATGGAGACACAGATACATACACAGTCCAGATGGGAAATAGAGTCAGGTGATAAAGACTCATATTTGGAATTAGCATTAAAGTAAATGAGTTCTAAGCGTCCTGAAAACCATAGATGGAAAACTTAACTTTTGACAAAAATGAAGGGAATACTAGCAATGTGTCTTTTCATGACTTACATGCTAACAAAAATTAAGTAAGAAGTCAGAATTCTTTTCCTGGACCTACTTGGAATGTGGTTTATATTAAGTACATGTCAGCTTTTCATTGATGGACTCCAAATTCTGTCACCATGACATGTCCTCTTAGCAAAATCTTCTTTTCAGTGATACAAGCTTCACACTTTTCTAACTACCACACTGCCACTTGTCTAGCTTATGGTCAGATCATAATTATGTGTTTCCACAGTACACAACCAATCTTATATGTGCACATCATCTTTTCTGGACATGGAAGATGTGAATTTTGATCCTCCACATTCCAGAAAACCTTTCTGATATTGTGATTTTAGCTTTTGAAATCGTTATATGTTTACATATCAAGAAAAGTATCAATCATTATTGTTTCTTTCTGCTGGAATCACCAAATTAAGAAAATGTCAGTCTGCATGAAACATTACATTTACCCTGAAATGTACCTGAAATTAACTATTTTACATTCAAATGCTGTCAGAATACCTGTGACATTTTTATCTAATTAAACAATGAAATGTATGGCTTAGGATTTGTCTCAGCAGCAAAATCTTCCACTGAAATATAGTTATGAAACTTGTGTAACACTTTCCTCACAAAAAACCTCATTCTAATTCCATTGCACAACTGATCCATTGTAAATATTTTACTACATGCATCATGGCTCCAGATATAAAGTTAATAGGTTTACTTTAGTTCCATGTACATGGTTTGCACAGACACTATGTAAATATGCATTACATGCATTATCAATGTCGACTTGTGATTGGTTAGACTAGAAACAAGGAGTCCATAATGTCAAGGCTGCTAAAAGCAGGACTCTAAACTTATATATCAAGAATTATTTTTTCCTCAAGATGTGACAGTTTTGTACTAGAATAAATAAATATGAAGAAATTAGGGATAAACAGACTGTAAGGCAAAACTGTTTTTATTCAGTTTTTGGAAGTCAAGTGCAAATTTTTGAAGTTATAATTTGTTAAGTAGAGTCATCCTGTTGCCCAGGTTATGATTTCCCTTGTCACAATTCATCTACTAGGTGACTCAGAGCAAGTCACTAAAACAAAGAATTTTTCAAGATCACCTATGAAAAAAGCTTTGTGCCTAGTATATTTATGCAGTAAAAAAATAATAAAAAATTAAAAATAAATAAAATAAAATTCATCATGAACCATTAATGCTAAATTGTAGCATAGAAATTGCACTCATAAGTTTCTGTGATTGCTGGTCAAGTTATTCAGTATTAATGGTCTTTTGCCATTACAGTATGCAATTCTATCAATAGACTAACAAATTTGTTTAGAAATTTCAGCTCTCTATAGCTCTAACAAATTCAGATCATTGTAAGCAAACTATATACTAATGTAGTTGTCTTTCTTCACACAATTGTGTTATTCTAATTTAACACTTCAAAAGCTGTAAGCTCTGTCATGTTGTTCAGTTCTGCTCCCTGTGGGGCTGTTTGCACTTTTTCTATGACTAGATACAAACACATGCCATAAACATTTTATAACTTGATTTGGTTAACAAAATATCCAAAGTGTGTAAATGTAATTTTTATGTTCTGGCAGATACCCATATGTCCCACAATGTATTAGACAAGAAAGTAAAGTAAAACCAAAGAGCCAAAATCTTGGCACAAAGACCAGCCTAGATTATACGGTGTAAAATACATAAAACACCAAGTCAAATTCCAACAGATAATATATTCACCAAAGAAAAGTTAAGCTCTTTCATCCCTGAACAAATTACTTCATCATAACTAAATTTCTAGATTATACATACATTTAAATACATCATCCAATAAACTAATCAACACCAAAATGCAATTAAAGATGTTACCTTTTCTAGTCACACTAGTTTCTATGTATGGAGAAGCTTATTTCTAATAAGTGTACATATAGCAAATATATAAATATCAAAACAATTCTAGCAAATACTGAGTTAAAATCTCATGTTAAAAATTTGACTTAATCTAACAAAGCAACAACATGTAAAGAAAAAAATACATATGCTAAGTCAATATATCTCAAATAATAAATACTCATAAAACACATTTAAAACAATGAATAGCATAGGTAAATGCAGCTAAACATAACAGTATTCCAATCTGCCTACAACATTTTAAGGAACATTTAGAAGTATTTTGCACCTATGAATGCTAGGAAACATAATTTTACCTGAAAGGTTGACAGATGACCCAAAAATGACCGTCTAAAATTTAGCTGCCCTAAGTTTTAAAACTATCAATAGATACTGCATCATTTAATCCTGGCTTTTCATTGGCATTCAGATGTATTTGCCAAAGCAATTCCTTATATTCAGTAGTGTTTTCCCAAGGGCCACCCCTTGGATTCCTGGCTACCTGGTCCAAGAGAAAAATAATATTTTTTTTTATTCTCTGCACAAGCCAACTTGTACCTATATAAAGCATTAGTTTCTCTTTTTTGGACAACAACATAATAATAATGTTCATAAATTCAATTGTGCAATGAATGCTCATTTTTTCCACATAATAGAAGAAACAAAAGTCACAAAAGGCCAGGTACACCACTCCCATACTTTTACAATCTAAGCATTGTTGAAATCAAAAAATGTAGTTAATACTGAGAAACCTGACAACTTCACCTTCATGGATGAAACTGCACTGCCTGCAAGCTCCACAGTTTCTGTGACCTTTAACCATACCTCCACAATTAGTACTAATGGAACCAGCTCTTTCCATTCTATTTTTAAATTAGAACGTCTTTTTATGTGAAAAGAGAAGCTCCCTCCCCAGCATTTAATTAAATCAGGGACAGTTTCAAAAATTTCCCAAATTACCTGAATAAAGTTTTTAATAATATTGCTCTCCCTACCATATTTGAGCAACAAACTATCCTGAAAGGGTGCTTCACAGGTACTGCTACCTACAAATTTAGAAGCATTCACTTTATTACCAGGTATTGCTTTCCCCAGGAGTGGAAAAAAGTTTGATGTCCTTTCCCTGATAATTTCAAAATGCATCTTGTTCAATAAACTTCTGGATACCCTCTTTCCCAGAGCATATTTTTTAGAACCCTGATCTCTTCCTGAAGATCTCCCTCCTCAGAAATAATGAAGACAACTATCAAAATGCAAGTAGCTGTTAGAAAACATTGACTTCTTGTACAGTTTGGATTTAAAATTGCCGATTCTAAAATCCTTTATAAGAAGTATATCAAGTTAGTTGATACAACTGACAGAAAAATTAAAGGTAAACTTCAAAAATGTAGTGATACTATTGATATACTCCCCAGGACTCCATTGAAAATGGGTTCTTTTTGGCCCAATGGACTATCCTGGTAAACCAACTGCAAATAAATAAATAAATAAATAAACAAATAAATCTTTTAAACTTGCCTCATTCCCTTTCCATACTAAAAACATCATCCAAAAACCTCAAATATGTATCAAGGTAATGCTTGTATGGTGATGGAAATACATAATTTTGCTCCTGGTACCACATAATAACATCTGCATATAAAGGAGTACAGGCAGCCCCCATAGCAGCACCCCTAGTCTGCTTGAAATATTCACCCTCAAAGAACAGAAAGTTGTTACTTAAAATGATTTCCATGAAGTCAACAATCATGCTAATTTCACCATTATCCAGTCAACTATGTACACTCACAAACGCTGTAAACCACTCAAGCTCAATACCATGTGGTATGCAGGAAAATAATTCCTTAACATCAATAGTGACTAAGGGCCAGCTCTCGTGGTAGAACTCAAAATTAATATTACTAAGGAAGTTCCATGAATCCTTCAAAATGTATTCAAATAGAGACTTCAATCCCTTGATGCTCCTTTCCATAAACATTGCTAAAGGGTGAGTCTTAGACCCATTTGCAGCCGCAATTGGCTGGAGTGGCAGATCGGCAATATCCTTATAACTTTAGGTATACCAAAAATATTTGGCATCACCTGATATTCTGGTCTGAGAAACCTCAGCCCCTGATTATCAATCCTGTTGTCCATCACCAAATCCTGTAAATAGCATCTGTTTTTCAATAGGCTACAGAAATCTCATTTTTATAAACTCAAGAGTATTGTTATTCATTGTGAAGGAGGATGAACATTTTGCTAGAGTAATCAGCTGCCTGCATAAACACCACTTCCCCACCCTTATCAAACTTCATAATCTAATTTCTCTATTGTTCATGATAACTTGCATTAATGCTATCCCTTCTTTAGTCATATTGTTTTTCCATCTATATTTTTTCTGAACATGCCATTTACGCATAACATTTTGAACAAACCAATAAAAGGATGAAGTAGAGTGTTGTATGTACTCTTTCTAACAAAACATTTGGCATAAGAATGGGGACGGCATTCGCCTTCTGAAATAAAACTTGAACGTTTCATTTTCTAATGTACAATTTCAAAAACAACAGGGTTTCACTAATGTCTAACTTTTGTTTCAGCACAAATGTAAAGCCTTTTTTGAAAAGATTGAAAAGCCTATAATCAGTAATTAAATTACTAGAATTAAAAATCTTACATCCATGTTTTGTGAATACCATATCACCAAAACTGATTTCATCATTAGCACATTGATCGCTATACCATATTACGGGATATAAACAGGAGTCAAAATCAATTATCATTTCTGACCTTTGCCTTTCCTCCCCCTCTTCCTGAGGGGATGCCCTAAGGTACTTCTCATCCACATGTCCTGCTCCTGAATACCTTCCTCTACTCACTGTGTGATCTTCCTGGATCTCCTCAGCAAACATTTGGGACTTTCCACTAAAACAGCCCAATCTACACTGTCATTTTCTACATATTGTGTATCCTCAACTGCATCAGGGACATCACCACCCCTTAATGTTTCTAGTCTTGGGCAGGCTGTATTACTTGTGCCTTTCCTTTCATCCATAGCTTTCTTTTTTTCTTTACTAATTTTAGCACTATAAGCAACATTATCAACATTTTTTAAAAACATGCAAATATTATTGGTGATACACATCAAATAACAAATCTTGTTTGAGTTTCCTGTCAATAACTTGTATTTCTTGATGAAGCTTTTTCATGTACCCATCATTATCTTTAATAATCAACTCCATGCCCATACAACCACATTCATCAAAAATACTAACTAAATCATTATAAAATTGAACACCCATGCCATTCAGGAATTTCCAAAGTTCAAGTGGACACTTTTACAGGCAAGATATTCCTGCAAGAATTCTTTATCAACTTGTAAAGTCTTGTACTTGATACATTTCTTTAGAAACAATACCAATAAAGAATCAAAAGTCATGGAATAAGAGTCACTAATTGTGGTGTGGAAAAAAGTACCAAAAGAGTCCAACAACCATGAGTTCAAATCAAATGGAGCCGACCCACCATTTGCATCCATCTTCAAGCAGTGGTTATTATCCTGGGCTTCTCTATGACAATCAGTTCTATTGTCAACCGGACTAGAATCCAAAATCCTGCTAATGTGGATGACCAGTACAAGAACCTAAACCAGGCTGACCATCTGTAGTCATACTGCAATCTTCTTGGTTCATTCTGTTGTCTCTAATTGAGCAGTCAGGCCTGTATGGCAGTTCTGGACCCAATGCAGTATCTCCATACCATCACTATGACAATCTAAGGCATCACTCTCATTCACCCTATCACAGGGAGTTGAAGTGGAAGAGGTGGATCCAAGCTGCTGAGATAGTAGTCTAATTAGCTCTGTAAGTTTGCCAATGAGAGATGGCAAACCTGTTGCCTCCATTCCACTTGGTTCAGTACCTGGAAAGACGTTGGGTTCACCGTACTGCATTAAAAGTTCAGGGATGGCCATAGTAGTAAAAACCAACAAATAACCCCCATAGCGTAACAGCCAAGAAATTAAAGTAAAACTAAAGAACCAAAATCTGAGCATGATGAAAACCATAGGTGAAAAGCTTAAGTTTGAACAGAATTGAAGGAAAGACAGCTAAGGTGTGTTTTCATGACTTACATACTTAAAAAAGTTAAGTAAGAAGTCAGATTTTTTTTTCCTGGACCTACTTAGAATGTGGTATGAATTAAGTACATGTCAGCTTTTCAGTGATGGACTCCATATTCTGTCACCATGTGATGTCCTGTTAGCAAAAAGTTTTTTTTCAGTGATACAATCTTCACACTTTTCTAACTACCACACTACCACTTGTCTAGTTAGATCATAATTATGGGTTTACACAGTATACAATCAATCTTATATGTACACATCATCTTTTCAGGACATGGAAGATGTGAATTTTGGTCTTGCACATTCCAGAAAACTTCTCTCATAGTGTGATTTTAGCTTCTGAAATAATCATATGTTTATAGGTCAAGGAAATTATCTATCATTTTCACTTCTTTCTGCTGGAATCATCAAATTTAGAGAATGTCAGTCTGCATGAAACATTACCTTTACTCTGAAATGTACCTGAAATTCAAAGTATTTTACATTCAAATGCTGTCAGTATTCCCAAAAACTTTTTATTTCATTAAACAGTGGAATGATTGAAGATTTGTCTTGCAGCAAAATCTTGCACTGAAATATAGTTATGAAACTTTCACAATGCTTTCCTAACAGAAAAATTACTCTAAATCTATTATCGTCCAATTGTGAATATTTTTTCTACATGCATCATGGCTCCAGATACAAAGTTAATAGGTTTATTTAAGTTGCATGTAAATGTTTTACACCGACAGTATGTAAATATCCATTACATGGCATTATCAATGTATACTTGTGATTGGTTAGACTAGAAACAAGGAGTCTAGAATGTCAAGGCTGGTAAAAGCAGGAGTCTAAACTTGTTGTATTACATAAATTGTTCATTTTTTTCCTCAAGATGTGCAGTTTTTTATTAGAATAAATAAATATGAAGAAATTAAGGATAAAAAGACTATAAAGCAAAACTGTTTTTATTTAATTTTTGGCAGTCCATTTCAAATTTTTGAAGTTATAATTTGCTAAATAGATTCATCCTTTTGGCTTGGTTATGATTCCCCTTGTCATGATTGTTTCTACTAGATGACTTTGAGCAAGGCACTAAAACAAATAATTTTTCAAGATCACCCATGAAAAAACATTTGTGCCTAGTATACGTATGCAGTAAAAAAATAAATAAAAATAAAAAAATAATAAAATAAAATTCATCATGAGCTATTAATGCTAAATTGTTGTACAGAAACTGCACTCATATGTTTCTGTGATCGCTGGTCAAGTGATCCACTGTCAATGGTCTTTTGCCATTACAACATGCAACTCTATCAGTTGACTAGCAGATTTGTTTAGAAATTTCAGATTTCTGTAGCTCTAATAAATTCAGATCATTATGTAGCAAAATATATACTAATGCAGTTGCCTTTCTTGACAAAATTGTGTTATTCTAATATAACACTTCAAAAGCAGTAAGCCCTATCATGTTCAGTGCTGCTTCGTGTGGGGCTGTTTGCACTTCTGTGACTGGATACAAACCCATTCCATCAACATTTTATAACTTGATTTGGTTAACAAAATACCCAAAGTCTGCAAATGTAATTTTGTATTATGCCAGTTACCCATATATCCTTAAAGTGAATTTCACCAATTTTAAACTCATACATTTTGTTCATTGCTCTTCTCTGAAATATATCAGTTAAATTATAGATTCTAAAAGGTAAACTGTTTTAACCTAATACTGTTTTTGGATGTTTGTGACTTGCTTTTTAAAATAAAAAAATAAGAGCACTGGATAGCCATTTCCACCACGAATACAGTTTATTATTGCACAGCAAGCCACAGCACAAGAAACAAGATTAACCTTTATCCTTGTAGGATTTACTAGAAGAAAGGTATAGTGAAGGGTCAGTATGTTCGAGGTAGTAAGATGACATCTGTAGAAAAGGATTTTAAAGATGAATGTGACTTGTTAAAACAAATGTTTTTAGAAAGAGGTTATCCAGAATTGTTAATATGTGGGATTCGGGATGAAGTGCTTTTGTATAGAAATAACAAATTTGCTCCTATTTTATGTTCAAAAGATTCAGTCACAGTAGAAAAGGGGAATACTGATATCAGTGTAGATGGTAAATATAGGAATGCCTTTATTTCAGATTACAATGGGGGTTCCTATATTATTAGGGGTTTAGTTCAAAAGGAATGGGATACGTTTTCCACGTTATCGGACCTTAACTTAAGATATGATGTTCCTCTGAAATTTATTTATAGGAAAGGTAGAAATGTCAAGGACGTTTTGGAGAATAAACATGGGGAGTTAGTCAACAAGAAGGTTGTGACTTTCAAATGCGGAGCATGCCAACAGTGTCCTTTTATATCTAATGCTTCAGAAATATTTATTAGTAGCAGGGGAAAATATATACGATCTAAATCACATTACAATTGTGATAGTAAAGGCCTTGTCTACATTGTGATGTGCAGGAATTCTGAGGCATTTTACATAGGTAAAACCAAAAGGTGTTTAAAGAGAAGGATATATGAACATCTTTATGATATTAAGAGGGGTTACATTAAAAATGCCTTATACAAACATACCCAGACATGTGAAGCTGCTTTTTTTACATTTTTTGTGGTGGATGAGGTGCCTATGGATAAAAGCGTTGGACCGTGAGAGACTAAGTTGGAATACCGAGAGGTGTACTGGCAACTGGTGTTAGAAGACAGTAAATGTCTGAGCTTCAATGAGATGATCTCCCTTGCCCCTATCTTAAAGTTAAGAGCAGCTAAGCTTTAGACTTATATATTATACCCCTGTGTTTTAGTCACATGCTGCATCTATTTTTAACATTTTAACATTTTTAACAATATGTTTGCATCTATATACTTATTTAGGTAATTTATATATTTTAAATTTAATATTTTAAATTTATTATTTATTTACATTACATATTTATTTAAACACTTATTGGATGTACTTGTATGTATTTTAATATTACAAAGTGAATGTTAGGAACTTTTTACATGTGTAACACTGTAATTAGGTCAATGAAGGGTTAAATGAAGTAGAGGGCTTTATTTTTAATTGTTTAATTGTTTAATTGTTCTTTGGTAAGGGTATACAAGAGGAAGGTGTGGAGTTTGTTTTATCTGATGAAGTGGTGAGATGAAAACAAACTGGTTGTGTGTCAGCATTAATCCTGTTTCTTGTGCTGTGGCTTGCTGTGCAACAATAAACTGAATTCATGGTGGAAATGGCTATCCAGTGCTTTTTTTTTGTTTATTGGTTTTGACATGAGCACTTTTCCTCTTGAACTTGTTCACTGGTTTTAATACAGTTTGGAAGGGCTTATTTTTCTACGGAGGCTGTTACAGGTGGAAGCAGCAGTGACAAAGCAATTTCGAACTTACTGAGCAATGTTTCACAGCTAGTGGAATTGATGACAACGATATGTCAGTCATTGCTTAAACCCACCCATTCAACGTCACTTCCCAGTAAACAGGAAGCGCAGGCATTGGTGAGGCAAGGAGATGGTGTGTTTTCTAATCGTCCTGTTAACCCAGAGAATAATGGACACAGCTCCCCGGTTTTTGAAGGTTTAAAGACACCAGAGGTGCTACGAGCTAGTGGAATGCAGAACAAACATAACAGAACTGTTAATTTTGATGCTGGGCAAAGAAAAAATACTCAGGGTGACTGTATTAACTATTTAAATTGCACTGAAGTTAATCAGTGTAATTTGGACACTGGGCTTAACAAAAATATTTCATTTGATAAATTTCTGATCTCTAATGATGAGTCTGATACATACAATAATAATTTAACGAAATTGCATGATTTGCTTTTAAATTTAAAACACTTAATGTTGATAATGCATATTTGAGAGAGTGCATTAATTTAAAGATTGTACCTAAAGGTCTGCGGGTATATAGATACCCTAATAACGTCAATGAATATTTTGAATTTCATGTGGAACGGACACAATTTTTTGATGCATGTGGTTTAGACATTTTAAGGGGTATTATAAAACACAATGAAGGGGATCTAGAGACTTAAATTATAGAATTAATCATATTAATACCTCTTTAATGAATGATTTGTTGTTTACTATGGATGAAGAGAAAAATAAATATTTTAATTTAAGGACAGAAATTGATGAGAAGTGACATTGATTGTTAACAGGAAGAAAAGGAAAATAAATAGGGATATATATGAGTATCAACAAAACATTCAATACCCTAAACCAAAGAGTTTTGTGAATTTTGGTAAACATAAGAATGAAGGTGGAATGATACAACAAAGTTATGGACACCTTAACAATGTGGAACATATAAATGTTAATTCTGAAAAAAGAACTTCATTTAATGGTTATGGTGACCCTTTAGATTATCACCCCCTCTGAAGATCCGAGAGACTGAAGAACAAGGCTACAATGAATTATTATCAGGGTAGCTGGAGTGGGTGGAACAATAATGGGGGCAGAGAGGTGATGCCACAAATCTAGATAGTAATTTAGGGTGTAATTTGGAACCTGACGTGAGTATAAAAGAGGTAGGGCCTATGTCAACTTGTTAAGTTCACACCATCTTCAACTATAAAAGTTTGAGGGTTACGACCACTTCTTTTGACCTATTTTCAAAAGGTTTTAACTTTGTTCCTAACACTAAATGCGCTTTAAGTAAGGTTTTAATAGATTTGAATATGTTTGTTCACAAGAAAAATTTAGAGCTTTTACTCAATGGACACAATGAGGCATGTGATCAATTAAAAAGGAAAAGCACTTTGAATCCCCCATTACATCCCGAGTTGAAACATTTTGAAAATGTTTTAGAAAATGAATTAAGAGAAAGGGTCGTTAGCAACAAGGTTAGATCTAATTTGAACAAAGAAGAAAGACTATTTTTGGACAGTAGTAGGAAAAATAAGTATGTAAGGGTGATGAATCCGGATAAGGGAGGGGGTATTGTACTTATAGACTCCATTACTTATGAAGGTAAGATGATGGATTTACTGTTGGATGAAACTAAATATGTGAGGGCTTCTATTAATGAGGTACACATAGTTTATAAGAAAATACATGTGATGCTGAATGATTTAGTGGTTGAAGGCTGTTTAGATCCTGAGACCTTCAGATTTTTGCACAATAAAGAGCCTAGGGTATCATCCATTTTCAGGATTCCCAAGGTCCATAAAGATGTGAAAACCCCACCTTAAGGCCGATCGTGGCAGCTAGTCAGTCTGTTACTGCACCCATAGCTAAATATTTGGATTTTTAGATAAAAAGTATGTCTGTGGGTGCTTGTAATGTACTTAAGGATTCCTGAGATTTTTTTAAGAAGTGTTTAATGGATACAAAGATGACAAATAACATTATTTTTATTACTATCGACGTAGTTGACCTTTTTACCTCCATCCCTTATAGGGTCAGTTTGGATTTTTTGAAGAAATTTTAAGGAAAGAGAACAAATTTACAGAGAAGGAGATTTATGTAATTTTGGTCCTTATGGAGCTAGTTTTGAACAATAATTTCCTTTATTTTGAAGGTGAGTTCTTTCGGCAAACAAAAGGGGTGACTATGGGGGCCATGTGTGCTCCTACATATGCCAACCTTGTGATGGCCTGGTGGGAGGAGAAATATGTGTTTAACTCAAGATTCAAAAACAGCTGGTCACTTTACAGGCATTTCCTGGATGATATCTGTCTGTTTGGACTGATAGTGAGGAGAGTTTTTTGCAAATTTTTGAATACATTTCTAACAGTCCTGGATTCCTGAGGTTTACATACAAGATAGGTTATGAAAATATCGACTACCTTGATGTTAATATTCAGAAAGGGGAGAATGGATTTGAATCTAAAGTGCATAGAAAGGAAACATACTGTAATTCTTTTTTACATTTTAAGAGTGCCCATGCATTTTACCAGAAGAAAGGTATAGTGAAGGGTCAGTATGTTCGAGGTAGTAAGATGACGTCTGTAGAAAAGGATTTTAAAGATGAATGTGACTTTTAGAAAGAAGGTATCTGGAATTGTTAATATGTGGAATTCAGGATGAAGTGCTTTTGTATAGAAATGACAGATTTGCACCTATTTTATGTTCCAAAAATTCAGTCACAGTAGAAAAAGGGAATACTGATATCAGTGTAGATGGTGAATATGGGAATGCCTTTATTTCAGATTACAATGGGGATTCCTATATTATTAGGGATTTAGTTCAAAAGGAATGGGATACGTTTTCCAGGTTATTGGACCTGAACTTGACATTTGATGTTCCTCTTAAATTTATTTATAGGAAAGGGAGAAATGTCAAGGACCTTTTAGAGAATAAACATGGAGAGTTAGTCAACAAGAAGGTTGGGACGTTCAAGAGCGCAGCATGCCAACAGTGTCCTTTTATATCTAATGTTTCAGAAATATTTATTAGTAGCAGGGGCAAATATATATGATCTAAGTCACATTACAATTGTGATAGTAAAGGCCTTGTCTATATTGCAATGTACAGGAAAGGTGTTTAAAGAGAAGGATATATGAACACCTTTATGATATTAAGAGAGGTTACATTAAAAATGCCTTTTACAAAAATACCCACACGTGAAGCTGCTTTTTTTTATATTTTTTTGTAGTGGATGAGGTGACGATGGATAAAAGGGGTGGACCGTGGCAGACAAAGTTGGAATACCGAGAGGTGTACTGGCAACTGGTGTTAGAAGCCAGTAAGTGGCCAGGCTTGAATGAGATGATCTCCATCACCCCTATCTTGAAGTTAAGAGCAGCTAAGCTGTAGACTTATATATTATACCCCTGTGTTTTAGTCACATGCTGCATCCATTTTTAACATTTTAAAATTTTTAACAATATGTTTGCATATATTTATTTATGTAGGTAATTTATATATTTTAAATATTTTAAATTTATTATTTATTTACATTACATATTTATTTAAAATATTTAAAACACTTATTTGGATGTATTTGGATGTATTTTAATATTACAAAGTGAATGTTAGGAACTTTTTACATGTGTAACACTGTAATTAGGTCAATGAAGGGTTACATGAACTAGAGGGTTTATTTTAATTGTTTAATTGTTCTTTGGTAAGGGTATATAAGAGGAAGGTGTGGGGTTTGTTTTATCTGATGAAGTGGTGAGACGAAAACAAACTGATTGTGTGTCAGCGTTAATCCTGTTTCTTGTGCTGTAACTTGTTGTGCAATAATAAACTGTATTCATTGTGGAAGTGGTGATCCAGTGCTCTTTTTTGTTTGTTGATTTTGGCATGAGCACTTTTCCTCTTTAACTTTTTACTGGTTTTAACAGAGGATGGAAGGGCTTATTGTTTCCACAGAGGCTGCTTCCAGTGGAAGCAGCAATGACAAAGCAATTTCAGACTTAATGGGCAAGGTTTCACCACTAGTGGATTTGATGACACTGCTATGTCAATCATTGCTTAAACCCGCCCATTTGATGTCACTTCCCGGTAACCAGGAAGTGGAGACATTGTTGAGGCAAGGAGATGGCGTGCTTTCTAATCATCCTTTTAACCCAGAGAATAATGGACACAGCTCCCCAGTTTTTGATGGTTTAAAGACACCAGAGGTGCTACGATCTAGCGGAATACAGAACAAACATAACATAACTATTAATTCTGATGTTGTGCAAAGAAAAACTACTCAAGGTGACTGTATTAACTATTTAAATTGCACTGAAGTTAATCAGTGTAATTTGGATACTTGGCTTAACAAAAATGTTTTGTTTGATAAATTTGTGATATCTAATGATGAGTCTGATACATGCAATAATTATTTAATGAAATTGCATGAGTTGCTTTTCATTTAAAGCTGATAATGCATATTTGAGAGAGTGCATTAACTGAAAGAATGTACTAAAGGTCTGCAGGGTATATAGATACCATAATAACGTCGATGAAGGTTCTGAATTTCATATGGAACTGATAAAAAGTTTTGATGCATGTGGTTTAGACATTTTAAGGGCTGTTATTATAAAGAATGTAAATGATAGAATTAATCATATTAATACCTGTTTAATGAATGATTTGTTGTTTACTGTGGATGAAGAGAAAAATAAATATTTTAAAGGCAGAAATTGATGAGAAGTTGACATTGATTGTTGACAGGAAGACAAGGAAAATAAATAGGGATATATATGAATATCAACAAAACATGTAATACCCTAAACCAAAGCGTTTTGTGAAATGTGGTAAAAATAAGAAGGATGGTGGAATGATACAGTTATGGACACCCTAACCATGTGGAACATATAAATGTTAATTCTGAAGAAAGAACTTCATTTAATGGTTATGCTGACCCTTTAGATTATCCCCCCTCTGAAGATCCGAGATACTGAGGAACAAGGCTACAACGAATTATAATCAGGGCAGCTGAGGGGGCCTATGTTAACTTGCCAAGGTCACACCATTTTCAGCTATAAAAGTTTGAGGGTTACGACCACTTTTTTGACCTATTTTTAAAAGGTTTTAAATTTGTTTCTAACACTAAATGTGATTTAATAAAGGTTTTAATAGATTTGAAGATGTTTGTTCGCAAGAAAAATTTAGAGCTTTTATTCAATGGACACAATGAGGCATGTGATCAATTAAAAAGGAAAAGCACTTTGAATCCCCCGTTACATCCTCAGTTGAAAAATTTTGAAAATGTTTTAGAAAATGAATTTAGAGAAAGGGTCCTTAGGAACAAGGTTAGATCTAATTTGAACAAAAAAGAAAGACTATTTTTGGACAGTATTAGGAAAAATAAGTATGTAAGGGTGATGAAGCCAGATAAGGGAGGGGGTACAGTCCTTAAGGACTCCATTACTTATAAAGGTAAGATGATAGCTTTACTGTTGTATGAAGCTAAATATGTGAGGGCTACTATTAATGAGGTACACATAGCTTATAAGAAAATATATGTGATGCTGAATGATTTAGTGCTTGAACGCTGTTTAGATCCTGAGACCTTCAGATTTTTGCACAATAAAGAGCCTAGGGTACCGTCCATTTTCAGGATTCCCAAGGTCCATAAAGATGTGAAAACTCCCACCTTAAGGCCGTTTGTGGCAGCTAGTCAGTCTGTAACTGCACCCATAGCTAAACATTTGGATTTTTAGTTAAAAAGTATGTCTGTGGGTGCTTGTAATGTACTTAAGGATTCCTGGGATTTTTTAAGAAGTGTAAGGGATACGAAGATGACAAATAACATTATTTTTATTACTATTGAGGTAGTTGACCTTTTTACCTCATTCCCTCATAGGACTGGTTTGGATTTTTTTGAAGAAATTTTAAGGAAAGAGAATAGATTTACAGAAAAAGAGATTTATGTCATTTTGGTCCTTATGGAGCTAGTTTTGAACAATAATTTCCTTTATTTTGAAGGTGAGTTCTTTCGGCAAACAAAAAGGGAGACTATTGGGGACATGTGTGCTCCTACATATGCCAACCTTGTGATGGCCTGGTGGGAGGAGAAATATGTATTTAACTCAAGATTCAAAAACAGCTGGGCACTCTACAGGCATTTCCTGGATGATATCTGTTTGTTTTGGACTGATAGTGAGGAGAGTTTTTTGGAATTTTTTTGAATACATTTCTAACAGTACTGGATTCCTGAGGTTTACATACAAGATAGGTTATGAAAATATCGACTACCTTGATGTTAACATTCGGAAAGGGGAGAATGGATTTGAATCTAAGGTGCATAGAAAGGAGACGTGCTGTAATTCTTTTTTACATTTTAAGAGTGCCCATTTGTTTTACCAGAAGAAAGGTATAGTGAAGGGTCAGTATGTTCGAGGTAGTAAGATGACGTCTGTAGAAAAGGATTTTAAAGATGAATGTGACTTGTTAAAACAAATGTTTTTAGAAAGAGGGTATCCGGAATTGTTAATATGTGGGATTCAGGATGAAGTGCTTTTGTATAGAAATGACAGATTTGCACCTATTTTATGTTCCAAAAATTCAATCATGATAGAAAAGGGGAATACTGATATAGGTGTAGATGGTGAATATGGGAATGCCTTTATTTCAGATTACAGTGGGGATTCCTATATTATTAGGGATTTAGTTCAAAAGGAATGGGATAAGTTTTCCAAGTTATCGGACCTGAACTTAAGATTTGATGTTCCTCTGAAATGTATTTATAGGAAAGGTAGAAATGTCAAGGACCTTTTAGAGAATAAACATGGGGAGTTAGTCAACAAGAAGGTTGAGACTTTCAAGTGCGCAGCATGCCAACAGTGTCCTTTTATATCTAATGTTTCAGAAATATTTATTAGTAGCAGGGGCAAATATATACGATCTAAGTAACATTGCAATTGTGATAGTAAAGGCCTTGCCTATATTGCAATGTGCAGGAAAGGTGTTTAAAGAGAAGGATATATGAACACCTTTATGATATTAAGAAGGGTTACATTAAAAATGCCTTATACAAACATACCCACACATGTTTAGCTGCTTTTTTTACATTTTTTGTGGTGGATGAGGTGCCTATGGATAAAAGGGGTGGACCGTGGCAGACTAAGTTGAAATACCGAGAGGTGTACTGGCAACTGGTGTTAGAAGCCAGTAACTGGCCGGGCTTGAATGAGATGATCTCCCTCGCCCCTATCTTGAAGTTAAGAGCAGCTAAGCTTTAGACTTATATATTATACCCCTGTGTTTTAGTCACATGCTGCATCCATTTTTAACATTTTAAAATTTTTAACAATATGTTTGCATATATTTATTTATGTAGGTAATTTACATATTTTAAATATTTTAAATTTATTATTTATTTACATTCCATGTTTATTTAAAATATTTAAAACACTTATTGGGATGTATTTGGATGTATTTTAATATTACAAAGTGAATGTTAGGAACTTTTTACATGTGTAACACTGTAATTAGGTCAATGAAGGGTAAAATGAACTTGAAGGTTTTATTTTTAATAGTTTAATTGTTCTTTGGTAAGGGTATAAAAGAGGAAGGCCTGGGGTTTGTTTTATCTGATGAAGTGGTGAGACGAAAATGAACTGGCTGTGTGTCACCATTAATCCTGTTTCTTGCTGTGCAATAATAAACTGTATTAATGGTAGAAACGGCTATCCAGTGGTCTTTTTTTGTTTATTGGTTTTGGCATGAGCACTTTTCCTCTTGAACTTGTTTATTGCTTTTTAAAATCTTTTCATAACACCAGTTGCAAATGGGCATGGATTCAGTACACCTTTTTGAAGTCATTACCTTCAGTAAAACTAAATTCTCCTAAACATGTCATTTTTCACAGTAATCTCAGATTGAACAGAGAATCTGATGAAAGCAACTCATTTCCTTGCAGGTGTATTAGGGGGACAGCCAATGTGTACATTTCCAGGATGAGCTATTTTATCTGCCATTACATGGTTATTTCTGCTTCTGCAACAGTTTTCAAAGCAAATGGGGTCAAACCTGATGTGAAAAAACTTGGCATTGTATGATTGTTTGCATCAGTGCTTGCAATGGTATCTTCTGTAATCATATTTCATATTTAAATCCTTTACCCTATGTCATTTTCTTGGTCTCAGTCAACTGTTCTACAAATTTTTTATTGTCTATATTTAACTCCCTTGAACACCTTTCTTATACAAGTCTGAGTGAGTTATTTCCAGTATATCCAGTATATGTAACTCCCAACTGAACCATTCCCCAAACTTTGAGATGTCACACTAGTGAACAAAAGCAGAGTATCCTTATTCCAAAAAACATATATGCAACTTTCATCCAGAAAGTTCTCATTTCATTTTCTAGCAGCTAGAAAGGCAGAAACAGGACAGCAAATACAGAAATTTGATTTGTACAGATCTAGAAACAATTTAGGGATGGGGAAGGGAAATAACATTGGTTTAAAGGAGACAGCCTCTGTTTTTGCATTTTATGTTACTAAAGATATCAATACTGCGGCAGTGGTGGTGCTGCAGTAGCGTTGTCTACTCACAGATAGACGGTGCCTGTTCGATTCTCAGTTAGAGCATCTTCTGTGTGGCGATATGCATAAATGGGCGTTCCTTCATTGAAGGTTGTGCATTAGGCCCAGCAAGCAAGCACGTAAAAATCTACCGCCAATCATTAGTGGACTGGAGTTCCGCTGTGGCGACCGCTAACCAGGAAAAAGCCGAAAGATGTTACTAAAGATATCCCATTTTGAATGTTTAAGCACTGCACAGTATAAATGTTTCCCTGTACCCAGTAGCTGAATAATTAAGCTTTTTATTCATACCTATGTTTTTTTTGCTCAAATAGTTTTTATTTTCAGATAATATTACAATATCTTTGTAATATTTTTAAATAACATTTTAAATAACTATATATAATAGTTATATCAGCCTGACCATTCGACTGTATTCAATGTATACAAGTACAATATAGAATTGACATTTCAGTTATCAGAATATCTAAATTAATTATTGCAAAGTGTCCAACAAAGATATAACTTTCTTCCATGATTGTTTACCAAAGACCTAGGAAAAATCCGTAGTTCTTTGATTTTGATTTCCATCAATGCTGAAGTTCTCAGTAGAGTGTAAAAGTCTTCCAAAGTTGGCGATGTGTTTGAATTCTATCTTCTGGTTAAACATTTTCTTAAAATCACAAGTATTGTCCATAACAAATGCATGTTTGTCTTATTCAAGTTTGGACCTTTATTCACATTTAAAAGAATCAGTGCTTTAGTTAAGTTGAACGATTCATTAACTAAAGCTCGTAAAAAGTACTTAATTCCATTCCAATATAATTTAATTTTACTACAGTCATAAAAATGCGATTCTTTATGTACCTGTTCACATCTGCAACATATTCCGTTTGCAGTGGAGCTGATTTTGTTAATTCTGTTTGGGGTTAGAAATGCTCAATATAGGTATTTCCAATTAAATATTTTCCAGTATTGTATAATAGATGTGTGATTAACTGATAACAAAATATTTGATTTAATTCCTTCTGTTAACGGTAATGACTGACCTTTTGTTAAAAATTGCCAATATGATGATTTAGGTATTTTTTTACAGATTATTAACTCTTTGTAAAATTTGAAATACCATTTCTCTTATTATAACTGTTATATATAGATCCATATAAACAATTTATAAGATTTGGTATATCTTTAAAAGTGGAATTGTTGATTATTCTGCATAAGTCTTGTGCATACATAAGAATTCTTTGTAAGGTTAACCAGTCATGTGATGGAATGTTAGAATTCCAGTTCACTGGAATAGAATTCCAGTTCATGTGAGGCAGAGCACCTCACTGAATCTCTTCAAGAAGAATCTCGATAGGTGGATGGGGGATCGTAGGTTTGTCCCAGGGATTACTCCAGTGTCACTATTAGACAGAGGCACAGTAAACTAAACCTTAAAAAAGGCACAGTATACTCAAATCAAGGGGTGGCGTAAGCCATACAGAATCGGGCTAGGCTTATAACTGCCCCAGGGCAGCTAGCCTAGTATGAACCTATGAACCTATGAACCTAAGTAATTTTTATCATATGTAAGTCTAAAACTTTTAATTTTTTAATATATTGAAACCAACATATGAATCCATTTTGTTCCCAAGAAGTAATTATTTCCCTATTTATTTTATGAGGATAGTTCTTAGTATTGTTGAATGGGGTTAAAAGGTCAAACCAAAGTTTTAAATCCATATTTGCATGAATAAGTTTTCTAAAGGAATTAATATAATGATTAATCAGTAATGTTGTGGCTGGATTTGTTATATTATATTGTATACTAATACAAAATATGTACCAAGGTTTGTTAGTTTTGTCTAATATTAAGAATGTTTTAATAAATGAAGCTAATGTATTAATATAACAATTGATAAGTCTTTCCAATTAGCAAAATAAGTAGGGGTTATCCAATCTACAATAGTTGTGAGTATGGATGTGTTTATATATGTATCAATATCTGGAAAGTTCAGTCCTCATTGTTTCCAAGGTCTAATGTGATGTGTTAGGGCTAATCTATTTATTTTGGGTTACCATAAACATTTTAATAGACATAAATTTATTTCTTTAAGAAAACATATTTCAGGAGGTAACTGTATCGCCGATGCTATATACAGGATTTTAGGTAATAAGACCATTTTTATTAATTGTAGACTGTCTTCAAAGGTTAATATTATTTTATTCCATTTTCCATATAGATTTTTATTGTGTCAATACTGTTTTTATAATTTATTGATACTATTTCATTTATATTTCTGCATAACACTAATCCTAGATATTTTAGCGTAGATTCTTGTGTCTCTATGATGTGTTTTCCTTTGGCTTGCAATTCTTTTTTCTTATTTAAAAATAAAAATTTAGATTTTGATCTATTAAAGTGAAGACTTGAGATCATATAAAATTTCTCCATCACTTCGTCTAGCTCTTCTAAAGACTCCTTAGAATTTGATAGGGTTAATAATATATTGTCAGCAAAAAGCATTATTTTTGAGATATATTGGTCATATACATCTACCCCTTTTATTTTTAGGTTGTTACATATTGAGTCTACAAGTATTTCTATACACAAAGCAAATAGAATATGTGACAGAGAACAACCTTGTTTAGTACCTTTTGTTATAAAGATAGATTCCGAGATGAAAGGACTTAATTTAATGTAAGTTAAGTCATTAATATATGTGTTTTTTTAAGAGTTGAATAAAGAAAGGGGAAATTCAAATAATGTTAGAGTTTAAATAGATTATCCCAATTTAGGGAGTCAAAGACTTTCTCTATGTCTAATCCAATTATGAGTGCATCTCTGTGTTCTTTATTTACATAATCTATATGGGTGAATATCCTTTTAATATTGTCATGTGTATGTCTATTATATATAAACCCAGTTTGATCATTATTTATTGTCTTGGATAGGGGTATTTTCATTCTATTTGCTAAAATTGACATAAATAACTTGTAATCATTATTTAGTAATGATATAGGTCTATATGAGGTGTAAATATTAATTGTTTTGTTATCTTTTAAAATTTGAGTTATTAGAGAATATTTCCATGAGGGTGGAATTATTGCTTCTGACTGGACTTCTAATAAAGTTTTATGAAAAAGAGAGATTATTGTTGAAGGGAAAAGTTTATATAGTTCCATGATTATGAAGTTTATTCTTGGTGCTTTGTTAGTTTTACTTTCTTATATCTTGTCAATAATTTCTTTGTAAGATATAGGTTTTTGTAAGTCTAATTTTAGGTTTTCTGGATTTTTTTATATTGGTGAACCTTGTATCCAAATTTGATTGATCAGTATCTAAATTTATTTTTTTAAAATGTTCCATGTAATGGTACCTGAATGCATCAAGGATTTCTGCTAATCTGATATTCCTTCCCTTTCTTTTCATGGTATATATTATTAATGTTATTTGCTTTGGACTGTATTTTAATTCTTGTAGATAGAGTATGTAAATATCTGGGGGAGGTGGCTAATGAATTTACTTTTAATTTTTCTAAGGCTAGACAGGTTTTGTGTGCTAGAATTTCATTATATTTTTTATTTAGATGCTCTATATTCTTTTTGATTTCTGGACAACTTTGATTTTTTTCAGTCTTTGCTGTCATAAGTCTGGATTGTAGATCCAGTAATTCAGAATCCCACACTCTAACTTTGTTTTTATACCAGCTAAGGGTTTTACCAAATAAATAAGCTTTTAGTGAGTCCCAGACCATGCCTTTACTGATTTCTGTTGTATAATTAATTTCTTAGAAATTCTTAGAAATTATTGTAATTCTGTCAACATCCAGGGTTTGAATTCTTTAATTTTCGTGATATATGATAATATTCTAGATGAGAAGTTTAATGGTTTGAACTCTGTTTGAAATTTCAAAATCAGAGAGTCGTGGTCTGAAAAAGAGCATGGTACAACTGAGAAACTGATGACTTTTGTTTGTAAGTCTTGAACAACAACTAGTTTTTCTATTCTAGTTTGAGTCCTAAATCTATAATCTTGATGGGAGAACAATAAAGACTTATCTTCTTTCATCTTAAAAGTATCTATTAAATGAATTGATTCAATCCATTTTTTTTAAAGATTTTGAAATAGGAGTTATATGACAACATCTCTTGTTGGTAGTTTCAGAAGCATCTACGATAGAGTTGTAGTCCCCTCCTATTATTAAGTTTCCTTTATAGATATTGGAAATAAAATCTAATTGTTTTTTAACTATTCCTATTCCAGTTGACGGGAACCAATATAGATTTGCTAGCGTCCATATTCTATTATTAAATTTAACTATTAAAAATAGTATTAGGCCTTCTTTGTCTTCATATTTATAAATAGGAGGAGTGAGCTAAGATGTTGTCTTCCTTAGGATTCCAAGTGAAGCTATCCTTTGTTTTAAAATGTGTTTCTTGAAGAAAGACTACTTGTGTCTTGTATAGTTTTAAATATTTTAATAAATTTGATCTTTTACTTGAATTATTTAAACCATTAGTATTTAAGAATCATAATGTTAAATCCATATCAAGTTATTGCTGGACAAGAGGTTTTTTTTTAGTTTTATTGTTATTATAGCTGTTAAACAGTTTCCTCTGATAACAACAAAAATATGTTTGTGTGTGTAATTTAAATTTGATCATTTCCTTGAATTAATTAAGCCATTAATATTTAAGGATAATAATGTTAAATCCATATCAAGTTATTGCTGTAAGTGATTTTTTTTTTACTTTTTATTGTTATTATAGCTGTTAAACAGTTTCCTCTGATAACAACAAAACATACGTTTGTGTGTGTAATTTTAAAAGAACTTCTCTGTCTTATTTCTTCTATGCATACAAGTAAGATAGAATTTGGTCAGACTTTAAAAAAGTAATTTTATATAACATTAAAACTAAAACAACACCTATTAGTATATCTGAATTCCCCTCTAAACATGGAATGAATGTCGTTCCTAATATAACAGCCAAAGAACGATCTATTAGATTATCACTCATATCTTTAACCAACATGAATATCTGAGCTCCATAAGTTAAACTATTGTATATAGAATATTTTGTAAAAGAAATACAACATTCTAAATTATTTTATATATCAGGATATATTACTAATAGTATAATCAATAATTTTATTGACTAAGAAATACCTGATAGTTACCTATATGAATTCTCAAACATGCAGTATATTTACAATTAAATGAAGCAGTCAATATAGATCAAGAAGGAATGTCTTTATACTATGTTTATTACTGCTGCTAATTTAGTATACCTTAGGATATGTATGTTCCTTGATTATTATTCAACTTAAAGGTTGTATGATATCCAACCTTATATGGTAGTGTATTAATTCACTTTACATATAATCATAAGTAGTTGGTATTTAGTGTTCATTTATTATGGACAAGATTTACATGTTAAGGTTCTTATAATATTTATTTCATGAGTGTGTACTGTGATCTCATAGACACTGAGATGTTGACCCAACTGAACATTATAACTTGTGAGTATGTTGCCTATAATCCATCACTAGAAATATAGACCTGGAAAGGGGTGATAAACCAAGTTCCCACACTTATTATGCACTTGTTTACAGTTGTGTTATTTTATCTACTTTATACATTCATATGTTCTTGCTTGTCACAATTACATACAGGTTTATACATTGAAAAGTTTCATTTCAAAAGATAATGTTGTCAGCCTACTAATTTATGTCTGTGAAGTTTCAGACATTATTCTTTATATCCTGTAAATTTATTTGTACATTAGTCTGTCCATATCACTTGCAATACTGTAACATATATATAAGTTTAAGTAAGTATTTATAGGTGTAATCACATTTGCCATTCCTAGTTACTTAGGCTATAAATAGACCTTGTAGAGTCTTATAAATATATTAAACACTGCTCCTCAAGTTTAAGCTGTGAAAGCTTTCAATAGGCAGACATGACTAGAAGTTAGTATATTCCAGTAACTATATAACTTTTGTCTTACTTATGTACATGAGAAATTTCAATCTGTAGCAGTAACAGTGTATTCTATGTTTCTTTATAAATCAATCCAACAAATTCTCTTGGTGTCAGAATCTTTAATTGTAGACATTAGACAGCAGCCTATCATGTGATTATCTCCTCTCACTGCTGCTTATATTATGTTCTTCCAATAAATAATGTTCTTTGTTAATTTCTTAATTCTATTTCTGTCAGTTACAATGTTATATCCTTTCTAGATGGAGATTAACAGTATAGTCATCTCTATATCAGATTCCATGCCTATACTGATTAGTTTAATATATTAGCAAAGTTTGAAGTTATTAGGTAGAAACTGTTAGTCTCACAAATTAATAGTTTATCAGTTGCCAAGAGAATTTGCAAAGTGTTTATGGTTACTGTAAAAGTAACTTGCTTCAGAAGATAATAGATTTCTTTCCATTGTCTTCTATAAATTGTCACTTGAATGTTAACTTATACTGTATCATATTTATAGTGCAGAGAGCTTAGTATGGCACATGTTTCACTAAGTATGACATGTTAGGCAGACTCAAGTAAGTGACAAGATGTTAAGGGATCATTTCAGGCAATTTCTTAAAATTATTCCATACACATTAGATTAATTCAGGAAGCAATTCAAAATTGTCTTATCACATCTGTTTCTCGATGTTTGTTCCCCTTGGTTCCCATTTCAACTGTATTAGCTTAACATCAAAACATACCTATGTTTTGTGACCAAATATGGTAGCTATTAAACTGCTTTGATATATGCCTAGATAAGCATATGCACATAGTAGCCATCAAAATGTGTTATTACTTGCCTTATATTACTGCTTAATAGCGGTTTTATTCATGCCTTTTAAGTAACCATACATAACAGCTAACTAATTTGTTTTTTTATTATTTGCCTATATTTGCTGCATTTAATATATTTCCTATGGAACTACATAAATACTCACTTTAAAGGGTATCGCATGCCCTATAATTCAAAATAGTTGCTAACCTTTTGTTGACTGTCTAGATGTTTGCTTCTGTGCTAAATGTTAGAGTCTATATTATTACTTAAGCTAAACTTAATCTGAACCAGTATATCACTTGCTATTGTATATCTATTTGTGCCTAGTTATTTGCTTAGGTGTCTATACTTATAAAGCTATCCATTAGCCTCAAAAGGGTTGCTGTTCTCAAAATCTGGTATGCATCTATGTCACTTGTTCCCACCATGAGCCCACCCCACACATAACTCCCCATCTTTGTTTTTAATTTACTCACCTCTAACCCACTTGCACCTCTTACCCCCAGCCTCATACTACCTGCAGACCTACCTAGCTCACTAAGTCCAGCAATTTCTCATACATAACTTGCCTCTCTTGTATCCTCCTTCCCTCACCAACACAATGCCACTTTCCCCCCACATGTGCACACATCCAACTGCATCTCTTATCCCATTCCTCAGTCTTTTACTCTATTCAACTCCTCACTCTTTTTCTTTATAGCACCTTCATTACACTTTAGTTACCCCATAATCTAATATCTCACATTTTTTTTCTAAGTAAATAGTATATTCTGACAAGTCAACTGCCTCACCTACCCACTGCTTCAGTTGGAAACTTCCTGGACTACTTTCCAACCTGTGGTGACTGTACCTTTGTGTTAAGCGTGTCCTGATACCTTCAACCTACCACTGTTCTACCCGGCCTGCTATTGCTACCATAGCTTGTACATCTAGTTGAACATCACCTTACCACTCCTTTCTACTTTCACCTATCTTCTGTCACACCTACCCTGTGTTTTCTTGTTCACCACCATCATATTCTGACAATAGCTCCCTGCCTGCTGCTTGCCTTCTGGTCCGTCTCTGTACTCTGTCTTCTAGCCAACCCTGCTCTTCTCCTAATCTTTACTCCCCTGAAGTTAGCTAAACTTGTTTGTCTTTAACTTTTCCTACCTTACCCTACTGTCTCTCACCTGCTTGTTAGAGTGTTTCTGTCAGTGTTCAACTTTTCCCTGTGTAGCCCTGTTCCATTCACCCTAGCTATGCTTGGGCTCACTTTGTTCCCCTACCCTCCTTACATTTATAACTCATAGTCACTCCCCTTCCCCTTCTATAACCCTGTCAAACTCCACTTCCTCCCCACAACCACTCCCACATACATTAAACCACTACTTTCCTACACTCCCAAATACATAGAACCATTCCTTTCGTGCAAACCCAAAAACTACTACTTCACTTCCTCCTCTCTAACACTCCCACAAACATACACCCAATCTATACATACTTAACTCTACTCCCCAATATTCCCTTACCACCTCCTTTTGACTCCTAACCCCCCCAATCATTGCAATGCACCACATCTATATTGCCATCCCACTTCAAACCATTCTCACCTTCTTTACTTCATATCACACTAAGATCTCTCACTCACCTATGCATCCTATCACTAGCACCCATAAATCATCTCCTACCCTCCATTCGTTTGTAATCTTCCCATCTCTCTACACCATCTACTACCTCTGCTTCCATAAACATATTATTCATCAGTACACTTCTATAACCAACAAACAAAAACTAAAGCTCTACACTATCTATTACCTCCAAACTTCTCACAACACATATATTAGCACCCTGCTGTTGTCAAAAGACATTTACCCCAACCCTGGCCCACTTTCCCCTTGTCCTAACATCACTCTCAAAAACTCTTCCCCAGTTTTCCATCCGGTCACCCTCCCAGTTCCCCACCCTCTCAGCTACCACACACCCCACACCCTACTAGCTCTGCCATCTCTTATCCCAAACATCTAGCTATCTACTCCCTAAATATTCAAAGCCTTGTAAACAAGACCACTGATCTTCACACCTGGATTTCCCATACCTCCACCAATATCTTAACCCTATCAGAAACCTGGCTAAAACCCCAAATCTGTAAAAAAAGAAATACTGCCACCTTGTTATAGGTTCATAGGTTCATGGGTAGGTACTAGGCTATCAGCCCTGGGGCCTATATAAGCCTACCGAAAAAGATTCTCTGGCTTTCGCCACCAAAGAAAATTATTTTCCAGTGCCCCTGTCAAGCAGGGTTGCTGAAGTAATCCCCGGGGTGAATTTTCAATTTCCCATCCAGTCGTCAAGAGTTTTCTTAAAGAGGGCCAATGAGGAGCTTTGCTTGACATGAATGGGTAGTTTGTTGCAGAGTATGGGAAGTATCTGGGACAGAAATCTATCCCTCCAGCGTGTTCTGTTTATTGTGTTGACAAGGTTTAGGTCCCTGGAGCATGTGGTTCAGAGAGATTGGGATTTCTTTAAGTGTAGCATGTCCAACAGCTCTGGGTTTGACATAGCTTTTTATGTTAGGCAGAGATTGCCTCTGAGTAGGTGATATGTGACTGAGTAGAGCTAGAGATTTTTGAGACGGTCTGCGTATGGCATCTGTTTGAGGCCAGTAATCCTCTTAGTGAGGTATTTCTGTGGTCTTTCCAATTGTTGTAGGTGTCTTGTGAGATACATGACAAATGGGGCATTGTACTCTATAATGGGTCTGATGAGGGATGAGTAAAGAGGAACAATGGCCTCCTTTTTTCTAGAGGAGAACCCTTTTGTGATGAGGTGTGCCACACAGAAGGGTTTCCTGACTACTGTGGTGATGTGCTTATCAAAGGAGAGACTACGGTCCACCTGTGTCCCGAGGTCTCTTATCACACTTTCAGTGTTTAGTGAGATACCGCCTATGTGGTTGTTCATGGCTACCATGTTTTTCCCAAAGGGGATGACAATGTACTTCTTCGCATTGAGCTTGAGGCCATGACTTTGACACTAAGCATCTTTCTCTATGAGGCCCTTTGTAGAATGTCTACATCATTAGGTGATTCTATTATGGCTCCCAGTTCCCAGTCATCTGTGAGCTTTGTTAGCCAAAGACCTTCTGTGTTGGCCTGCACTTCAGAGAAGTAGATGCTGAACAGGAGAGGACCCAGGATCGAACCCTGTAGTACACCACTTGTCACTGGTCTGAAGTCAGACTTGGAGTCAGCTACTTTTACTGTGTGGGTTCTGTCAGTAAGCCAGTTGGCCTCCCATCTTGTGGCATAGGGATTTATTCCCAGTTTAGTGAGTTTATCTATAATTCCAGAGTGGGGGATGGTATCAAAAGCCTTGATAAGGTCAAAATAGGATGTGTACACTACCTTGCCCTCATCTACAGCTCTAGTGAAAGCTTCAAAGAAGTCAATCAGGTTTAGTAGACATGATATACCTTTTACAAACCCAAACTGAGTGGGGTTCAGGATTTGGAGGTTACCTATGTCTTTGTTTATAAGCTCCAAGAAGATATGTTCCATGGCCTTGCAGACCAGGCTTGTCAGGCTAATGAAGCAGTAGTTTCCGGGGTCTATGGTGGCACCCCCTTTGTGGAGTGGGATAACCGTTGCTGTGTGCCATTCATTAGGCACACAGCCTGAGGTGAGGCTATGATTGAACATGGTACTTAGGTGGGGGTGCCAGTTCGTTCTGTAGTTCATGCAGTACGCAGCCTGGGATGTTGTCTGGTCCCATGGATGATGTGTTCTTGGCTTTGGAGAGTGCGATCTTTACTTGTTCATCCATGATTACAGGGGCTTTCATTCTTCCAGTATTAAGATGGGCCCTTTGGAGGGTGAGGGGAGGGTAAAGATAGCACTGAACCTATCTGCTAGGATGTTGACAATATTGGTTGGTTCTATATATTTAGTGCCATTGTACTGTAGCTCAGAGCAGATCTGAGTGTGGCCATTGAGATTCTTGACATAGCTGTAGAATGCTTTGTGGTTGCCTTTGGAATCAGTGGCAATTTTAGTTTCATAACTGGTTTTGGAGGATTTTATGAGGGATCTCATCTTCTTGCTGAGGCTGACCAGGGAGTTCCTCCAATCTTGGGATTTTACTCTTTTTTGCAGCAGTGTCTTCCTCCTGTTGTACAGTTTGTTTATGGCAAGGGCCACCAAATTGGCTTCCTTTTTTTGAAGGATAGCATCTTGGATATGTTGGGGATGGCACGATCCATGCACTCATATATGTGCTTATACAGTGCATTTGTGTAAGATTTAGCAGTCGTACCTCTATTTTCCATCTTCATGGGTGTTGTGAAGTTTGTCACTTCTGTCTTAAGAAGCATGAAGTTGGCTTTGGAGTAGTTTTTGATGGTGGTTTCCTTAATAGGGGGTGGGGGTGGGATATGGATGTTTAGGGTGATTAGCTTGTGGTTAGATCTGACCAGTGAGGAGTTACTTCTGGCATGGAACACCAGTTACCAACATTGATAATGACCAGGTCCAGGATATTGCTCCCCTTGGTGTGGGTGTGGACAAGCTGAACCAAGGCATTGGAATTTATTAATACAAGAAAATGTTGAGTGAATTAGTTGGTATGAGTAGTTTTCCCAGTTTATGGTGGGGTAGTTGAAATCGCCCATAATTAAGGTATTGGGTTGTACCGTAATATTTTCCAGTATCTTAAGAAATGAAAAGTGGGAATCCTGGGGCATGGTGGGGGATCTGGAACAAGCTACAACCTGGATTGCAGTCTTGCCCAGTGTTAGTTGCACTTGGATAATTTTGGATGCATTATGTTAAGCAACTAGCCTGGAGATGTGGATATCCTTAATGAATATGGACACACCTCCGCCTTTAGTGTTTTCTTCCAGGTTAGGTGGACGAAATGTGTAGTATGAATTATAGCCTGGTAATGCAGGGGTGCTCTTTGGAGCCTTGAACCAGGTCTCTGTTACTGCACAGATGCTGATGTTCTCCATTTTAAGGAGTGCCTCCAGTGAGTGCATTTTGAGGTTTAGACTTCTAGCATTAAGTAGCATTACCCTGAGAGTTTGTTTGCTTGTACCTGCTATGGAGATGTCGATGTTCTCCATTTGAAGGAGTGCCTTGAGTGAGTGCATTTTGAGGTTTGGACTTCTAGCATTGAGTAGCATTACCCTGAGAGTTTGTTTGCTTGTACTTGCTACGGTGGTGAATTTAGCATTTGAACCTTGCCTATAAAAGGCACTATGGGGTGGAAAGAGCCTTAGCCAGTATCTGGAATCCCAGAGGAGACAGGTACAGGCCATCTCTGGCAAAGCGTCGCGGCCTGTCGACCTTGTTGTCCCAGGCAGACAGATACTGGATCCCCTTAGAATGACACCAGAGGCTTAGTCAATTGTTGAAGTCAATCATTTTGTCCTTGTACTGTGGTATCATTCTGGGTGATGGCAGGATGCTACTCAGGGCTAGGGTCATACCTGCCTGGGCTACAAGATCCGAGAGCTCCTCCATGTCTCTTTTCCTGTAGTCCAGGGAGGTACATCTCTGGTCCTTCAAACCAACATGGACAATGACAGAGTCATATTTGTACTTGTTGTGGAGTGACCTGAGTGCATGTGTTATGTGGCGGATCTTGGCACCTGACAGGCAGCTGACAGTAACTTTCTCCATGTTTAGCCTGGTGAGTGGGACATCAGTGTGCATGACTATAGAGTCACTTATGACTAGTGTGTTTGGTACATTGTTTTGCCTTATGGTCTGAGGTTGAGTGGCACACTGATTTTATGGGGAATTTTTGAGAATAAAAAGACTCAATTCTGATATTGATATGGCCTTTAGGGAGGCCTATAAAGTGGCCGAGATATTCAAAACTAGAGGGTATAACCCAGATGATGTAGAAAATAGCTTGCATAGAGCCTTTAAACAGAGTAAGGGCACTATTAGACAAAATAACTATGAAAGTAGCAATAAATATGGGACTGAACAGGAGAGAATGTTTTTTGTTACAAAGTACACTAACTTCTCTATGATTGGTAATAAAATCATTATGGAATATTGGAATTTTATTAAAAAGATATAACATCACTGAAAAATATAAAATTAATGACATCATATAGAAAGGGAAAAATATACAGGACTTTCTGATACACAGCATTTATAAAAAGCCTTGTACTAATGAATTAAATGTTGTGAAGAATTTGGGAACATTCCTTGTGGAAAATGTGCTATATGTAAACATGTTGTAAATGAAGTGAATAAAATAAATGGCAAAATTTTTGATACAAAAGGCAAATATACATGTATGAGCAAAGGTGTTGTGTATGTCATATTCTGTGATTGTAACAAATACTATATTGGAGAAACAAAAGAATGCTAGCAGATAGGATAAAAGAACATATTAGAGATGTTAAAAATAATAAAATTACTAGTCCTATTGCTGAGCATTTTAACTCAGTACACCATGGAAATATTGAGAATATAAAAGTGTCTGTTCTGGAACATGTTCCATTATATTATAATGATGTTGATAGGCAAAAAATATGTTAAGACAAAAGGAATGCATTTTGATTATGAAATTTGGGACTTTGCATCCACATGGAATGAACAGAGAATGTAACTGGCAATGTCTTGTTTAAGACTATGACTTTAAATATATTTAAGCTATGTGATTTGATAGTTTAATTATGTAATTGATTGATTACTTGTTTTTTGTATATATTGCAAGTGTTTTATGAGTTTTACTGTTTTACTCTGTAAAGGCTGTTGGCCGAGGCGCTAGAGAAGGAATTGTTCAACGAAATAAATTTTATTGGAAGGTAGAGCTGGGACTCACTGATAGTCTTTGTTGTTTATATATATCATATTTGTACTTGTTGTGGAGTGACCTGAGTGCATGTGTTATGTGGCGGATCTTGGCACCTGACAGGCAGCTGACAGTAACTTTCTCCATGTTTAGCCTGGTGAGTGGGACATCAGTGTGCATGACTATAGAGTCACTTATGACTAGTGTGTTTGGTACATTGTTTTGCCTTATGGTCTGAGGTTGAGTGGCACACTGATTTTGTGGGCTATGTGTCATTTGGGTAGTGTTGGGGGGTGGTGGTTGTATGTGTTTCAGATTGGGAGGTCTCTGTTGCTTGGACAGATTTTTATTGAGAGCCTCCGTGAATGTGGGTGTGAGCTTTCTGTTTCTATGTGTGGGTTTTGGTAGTGTGGGTTTTGAAGGACTATGTGTTGAGTGGGGTGTGGTGCAGGTGTTAAACGTCTCCTCTTGAATGTATAGTCCACTCTTGGCTGGAGAGAGCTTGGATTCCAGTTTGTCTTTATAAGTGCATCTCACACAGGTTGTAGTATTGGGTGGTAGGAGGAGAGGGTTGTCCGTGTACATGAGGCAATTGCTACATTGCCCCAAGATGCCTAGATTCATCAGGTGGACAGGAGAAAACACCAGGAGCTGACCCATGGACATGCCTGGATAGGTGCTTATTAATTTAAGTACTAAGAACTGTTTACCTCTTGACAAGTGAGGAAAGTCGAGTGCTGTTGTAATTTGTAGTTTATTTAGTGCTTACGAGTTCTGAGCAGCAAGTGCTGAGCAGAAGGAAAAAGTTTTGATTGCTGAAACTAAAAAACTGGCTAGTTCTAGTTAAAATGTGTCTTGTCCCAGATGATGCAAGGGTCTGAAGGCTTGTAGTCTTTTTCTGGTAGATGCCTCGAGTAGCAACCAGACCAGTCAGGTATGTTAAGCACAGACACTCACTCTCCAACAAGAAAGTCTGGAATCAATGCACTCTGCTCCTACTCTCATCAGGATCAGAATATAAGCATAGATTCTAAGATGTCACCTATAAAGCAGTTATTCAGCTTTCTGGTGATCAGCAGTCTCCAGGAAATAATGTAACTGCACTCCTTCTCTCACCAGGCGAAAACAGAAACACTAATCCCAAGATGACTACTGAGAGGCAGAATGTGGGCTCCACAATAACTGGTGGTCTTGCAATAAATGTTTAAAGGTAAGATGAAAAAAATGGTTTATCCTAAACACTGCAGTGTGCACTAGAGGAGTTAGATGTGAAAGTAGGTAACTTAAGTTTTACCTGTCTAAAAGTTAAGTTTTAGCAGAGAGTCACTATTTTTAAAACAGCAAGATTGATTGAAACGGAGTGGTCACTTTCTGGTACTATGGAATACAGTAGGTTGGCCAATAAATTTAAATAGTTGAAGAGGAGTGATTTCACAAAATGATAATTTTGTGCTTACTCACACCAACCAGTAAAAGCAGGGAGGAAATTAGATATATGGTCAAATTAACATAAGGGGCAGGCAAGTAGGAAGATAGTGGTGTTTAAGAACACAACAGTAACCGGGTAGGAGAGTGGGAAAAAATGTCTGACTCAGAAGAGACAGAGCTGTGGTCTCTTTTCAAGTTTTAGTGTGCAGTTAAAAGCAGAATACAAGTAAAACACAGTGTAAAGAAAACAAATCACAGTATACAAAATAGAAAAAAGCAATAAAGTAATACAAAACACAACAAATAAAAAGTAAACTAACCTTTCCCTCACAGCAAACTGTAGCAGAATCTGGGTGATCCTTTCCATTAAATAATATCTACCATAATGACAGACTCCTAAAGAAATGTGGAGGAGTTGCCATTCTCTACTAAAATAATCTTAACCTCTCACCTATAACCATCACTATTCCCAACTTCCACCCAGCTGAACTACTTATTTTCAACTGCCACCTAAATTCTCATAAAAAATAGCTTTTTTCCCACTTTCTGAAATTTAAGAAAGTTCAGTTACAGATTTGCTGTTCTGAACTGTTTGTAAGTTTCTTGGAGGCCAGTGCTTGCTTGGACTAAAGGGAAGTCTCTGTGTTCACCAGTGGCAGTGGTTAACACTGAGCAGCCTGCCTGTTCCTGTAGGAGTGGTTACTACCTAGAAGCTGTAGTTTTATTGGCCATTTTGGGTCAATTCCAAACTCCTTGATCTCTCTCTCTTAAAACCCTGCAAGTCTCTATTTGCGCGATCTTGCGCACAGAGCAGCGTCGGACAGCGCCGCTTAAACAAGTTTAAACTATTCCTGGCTCCACAAAGTCTGCTCTTCACTTTTTCCCTTAGAACTGCTCTAAATCTCAAAATAAGCACTCTATTTTCATTCTAAAGCCATGCACTTGCTCATACAAGTAATCTCATAAGTAAACACTAATAAACTTAAGCACTACATCCTCTTATACTCCTTTAAAGCACTTGCTCCCTATTGGTTCTTTCTAATCAGTCAATAAGTAGTTCCCTATATTATTCAGGCATGTCCAAAGGTCAGTTTCGGGTTTACTCTCCAGTCCAGCTGGTGAATCTGGGAATCTTGAGGCAATGTTACAACTGCCTTATGTATACAGACCACCCTCTCCTCCTCCCAACAAGCTCAAATATATGTGAGAGATGCAACTATATAGCCAAACTGGAGGCTAAGATCTCTCAACCCAGTACTGGCACAGCCTGTCAGGAGGAGAAGGTAACCACACATACCACAAATCCAGTCTCAGATAGACCTATCGCATCAGCAAACGAAACACATAAACACACAAAAACATACTCAGAGGCTCTAAATAAAAATCTGCCTAAGCAGCAGAGACCTCCAAAGCAGACATCCAAGCAACCCCTACCAAGAAACAATACCCACATTGCACATAGCTCACAAAGTCAGTGTGCCACACAGTCACAGCCCTTAAGGCTGAACAACACACCTAATACACTTGTAGGTGACTCTATTGTCAGACACACTGACATCCCACTCACCAGGCTGAACAAGAAGAAGGTCACTGTAAGCTGCCTGTCAGGTGCCAGGATCCGCCACATAACACAAGCACTCAGGTCACTCCAAAGCAAGTACAAATATGACTTCATCATTGTCCATGCTGGTGTGAATGACCAGAGATGTACCTCCCTGGACTACATGATAAAAGACATAGAGGAGCTCTTTGATCATGTAGCCCAGGCCGGTATGACCCTGACCTTGAGTAGCATCTTACCCTCACCAAGAATGATGCCACAGTATAAAGACAAAATTATCAATTTTAACAATTGGCTTATGTATTGGTGTCATTCAAAGGGGATCCAGTGTCTGTCAGCCTGGGATGACATGCTCGACAAGCCATGTTGCTTCACTAGGGATGGCTTGCACCTGTCACCCCTCGGTTTTCGAATACTGGTAAAGGCTCTTGCCTCCCCCATAGTGCCTTTTTTAGGCAAGGCTCAAATACAAACCCACCTCCATAGACAACGCAAAGAAAAAAAACTTAAGGTAATGCTGCTCAACGCTAGAAGTCTAAACCTCAAGACGCACACACTCGAGACTCTCCTCAGTATGGTAAATATCAATATCTGTGCAGTAACAGAGACCTGGTTCAAGGCTCCCGAGAGCACCCCAACACTAACAGGTTATACTTCATACCATGCTTTCCAGCCCCAAAACTTGGACCGAACCACAAAAGGAGGGGGAGTATCCATATTTATCAAAGATACCCACACCTCCAGGTTAGTGGCACTGCACAAAGCATCGGAGACCATCCATGTGCAACTAACAGTGGGCAAAACTGCCTTTCAGTTTGTAGCCTGCTACAGACCACCCTCCCAAACACAGGAACCTCACTCGGCTTTCCTGAGAACACTGGAGAATATGAAGGTCTCTCCAAACACCATTATATTGGGTGACTTCAACTACCCAAACATTGATTGGGAAAACTATTCAAGCCCAAACACCCTCACCCAACGGTTCCTAGAATTTATAAACTCAAATGCTATGGAACAGCTGGTCACCACTCCCACAAGAGGGGAAAACATATTGGATCTGGTCATCACCAACATGGGGTCTCTATGTTCCACACCAGAGATATACCCCTCATTGGTAAGATCAGACCATAAACTAATCTCACTGGGCATCCATATTCCATCCCCACCCCTAGCCAAGGAAACCATGGTGAAGAACTTCTCAAAAGCAAACTTCACACTTCTCAAAACTGAGGTGAAATCCTTCAAAACCCCCAGGCCAGTGGAAAATACGGCCCAAAATGCAGAATCCTTTACAAAAGCATTCTACGGACACCTACAGGAATGCATGGAGCATGCTATCGCAAATAAAATCAAGACTCACTCCTCCAAAGGCAGGAGACCTGTCTGGTGGACCCCAGCCATAAATAAGCTATACAACAGAAGGAGAAAGCTACTACATGATGGAGCAAAATCCCAGAAAGGGAAGGCATTTCTGAGCAGTACTAGCAAGAAACTACGATCCCTTATAAAAAAAATCTAAGGCCAGCATCGAAAGAAAAAATGCACAAGACACTAAAGATAATCACAAGGCCTTCTTCAGTTATGTCAGAAACCTGGGAGGCAACTCCCAGATATGCTCTGAGTTAGTGCAAAATGACAAAAAATACACTGAACCCACAGACATTGCCAACATCCTGGCAGAAAGGTTCATTACAAACTTCTCCCCCCTTCCCCCCAAAAGAGCAAATGTCTATCCCAACAGAGTGTAGCCTTCCTGAGATCACAGATGCACAGGTGAGAGCTGCCCTCTCCAAAGCAAAAAACACAGCATCAGTGGGACCAGTCGGTGTCCCGGGCTGTGTCTTACATGAGCTCCAAGAAGAACTAAACCCTCATATAAAGTCACTGTTCAATCTCAGCCTTACTACAGGATATGTACCCAAGGAATGGCGTACAGCAACAGTGGTCCCACTCTACAAAGGTGGTGCCACAACAGACCCGGGAAACTATTACCCTATAAGCCTGACTAGCCTGGTCTACAAAGCTATGGAGCGTATCATCATGGAAATCATAAACAAAGACATTGGGAACCTCCAGACACTGGATCCTACCCAATTCAGCTTTGTTAAGGGCAGATCTTGCCTCTTGAACCTGGTCAACTTCTTTGAAACAGTTACCAAAGCCATAGATGAAGGGAAGGTAGTCCACACAGCCTACCTGAACCTTGCAAAAGCCTTCGACACAATACCCCACTTGGGCATCATAAATAAGCTCACCAACTTAAATATCAACCCCTATGTCACAAGATGGGTTGCAAACTGGCTCAGGGATAGAACCCACATGGTCGGAATAGCAGGTGCCATGTCAGACTCCAAACCAGTTACAAGTGGCGTCCCACAAGGCTTAGTCCTGGGACCTCTCTTGTTTGGTATATATTTCTCAGAGATACAGGCTAACACGGGTGGACTATGGCTGACCAAGTTCGCAGATGACTGCAAACTGGGTGCCGTAATCTACTCTCTGGCTGACACAAGCATCCTCCAAAAGGGTCTCACAGAGACGGATAACTGGTGTCAGAGCCATGGCCTAAATCTAAATGCCAAAAAGTGCACAGTCATCCCCTTTGGGAAAAAAAAAGTGCCCACAAATTACCACATAGGTGGTAATCCATTAAGTACGGAAGAAGTAGTTAGGGACTTGGGGACCCAAGTAGATAGCAAGCTCTCCTTTGACAATCACATTGCCAAAGTGGTTAGAAAGACCTTTTATATAGCCCACCTTATCAAGAAAGGATTCACATCTAGATCAAGAGAGGTCATTGTGCCCCTCTACTCATCACTTATCAGGCCCATAATTGAATACAATTCCCCATTTGTGATGTACCTTACCCGACACCTGCAGCAACTGGAAAGACCCCAAAAGTACTTCACCAAGAGGATAAAGGGGCTCAAACAGATGCCCTATGCAGCTCAGCTTAAGAAACTCCAGCTCTACTCAGTTGCGTACCGCCTACTCAGAGGCGATCTGTGTCTGACGTATAAAGCCATGTCCAACCTAGAATTAATGGACATGCTTCACCTCAGGAAATCCAAATCCCTTAGAGCTACACGCTCCAGGGACTTGAACCTCCGAACAGAAATAAATAGGACATGCTGGAGGGACAGATTCATATCCCAGAGGCACCCCTCACTCTGGAACAAAATCCCAATCCATGTTAGGCAGAGCCCCCTCACTGACCCTCTTCAAGAGAAATCTTGACAAGTGGATGGGAGATCGTAAGTTTACCCCTGGGATCTCTTCTGTGTCCCTGCTTGACAGAGGTACAGTAAACTAAACTTAAAAGGGCTACCTTCTGTGACCTACTATACAGAGGCACAGTCAACTAATCTAAAAGGGTGGCGAAAGCCAAACATACTCTGGCTAGGCTTATAAATGCCCTAGGGCAGATAGCCTAGTATCAGCCTATGAACATATGAACCTAATCTTCTCCATATATATTCCTCCAGGAAATAATATTCCCACCCTTGAGCTTATTCTGTCCTGGCTGTCCCAAAACTTAACCTATGAAACAGTCATCCTCGGAGATGTCAATACTGACTTGTTAAAACTATCATCAGACTCCCATCAACTCTGCGTTAACTTACACGGGTTCCTCCAACTTATTACATCTCCCATATGCACGCACAAAACCTCATCTACTAATACTATACTAGATTGGATCCTTACAAACACCCCACACCTCTATCACAACCCCTGCACCCAACCTAACCGCCTAAATGATCATCTTCCCACATACATCCAAAGATACTCTCCCCAGTCACCTAAATCTTACTCATATCATGAATGTTGCAAATTGACTTACTTTAATGCCAACTGATTTAACTGCACTTTGGCCAGCATAAACTGGTCCTTCCTCCAGCGACTCATCCTCAATGACACTGTTCTAGCATTTAATAAAATTTTTCTAGACATTCTCAACTCACTAGTCCCTACTCAGAAAGTTAGAACTAAAATCAACTATGCCCCCTGGCTCTCCAAAGAAACCCTAGCTCTTATGCACACAAGAGATAGTGCTTGGAAATCCTGGGCTAAAATCAAAACTCCTGACCTCCTCCAAAACTATAAACAGCTACATAACCTCACCAAGAAGCTAGTCTATAAGGATAAAAAATCTTTCTACAACTCACCCCAATGTGACAGAATATCTAACCCACAAAAATTCTGGGACACCCTAAACAAGATCCTATATCCCAGCAACCCATCCACCCCCTCCCCATTCCCAGGGAATACCCCACTAGAAACTGCTACCCTCCTCTACAATTACTTCATTGATACCATCCAAAAACTGACAAATCTTAACTGTAACCCTTCTCCAGCCACCCCTACTCCAACAAACACCTTCTTCTATCTTAGACCCATCCCCACAACCTATATAAAATCTCTCCTGCTGAAGTTCAAACCTTGTTCTGCCTCTGCAGATGACCTACCACCTGTCCTTCTCAAACATGTTGCAGAATCCATTGCCTACCCTGTATCGCTGCTCATAAATAGATCCATTCAAGAAGCCACCATCCCTGACATTTGGAAAGCCTTTTAAACCATCCCACTGAATAAAGGCAGTAATTCTACTGACCCATCAAACTACAGACGCATAGCTATACTTTCCCCTCTGTCAAAAATGCTTGAAAAGTGCATCCATACTCAACTACTCAAATGTCTCCTTCAAGAAAACCTACTGAATCACACCCAGCATGGTTTCAGACCAAACCATAGTACTTCTACTGCACTGTTGGCTTTTACCCACGCAGTTGCTGAGGCCAGAGACAACAACAAACTTGTATCCTCTCTTTTCCTTGACCTCTCCAAAGCATTCAACACTGTTTCCCAACTCTTACTCTTCTCTAAACTCAGTGATCTTAACCTCTTCTCTACTTCTCTCACCTTGTTTACCAGCTATCTTTCCAACAGGCAGCAATCTGTCAGATGACTCACTTCCTGCTCCTCTCTTCTACCCATAAAATGTGGCATCCCCCAATGATCCATCCTAGGCCCCCTTCTGTTTAATATATTCATAAATGACCTCCATACTTCCTGTAAACAGTCCACACTCATTCAGTAAACCAATAATTCTACACTTATTTCCATCTCTGACAACTTATTTGGCCTCCACACACACACACACACACACACACACACACACACACACACACACACACACACACACACACACACAAAACTCCTTCCTATCCATTGAAACATGGCTCACCAAAAATCATCTCATCTTAAATCCAAAAAAACTAAATTCTTACTATTATTTCCTCGACCTTTCTCTCTCACCATAAATCCTCCTTTGCTATCATATCCTTGGGCAAGACCACCATTCTAGCTGAACCCCCACACAAAGCTCCTAGGTACAATCATTCATGAAGAACTTAAATTTAATCTCCATAGTCAACAAAATATAAAAAAAAACCAAAAACTAGGACTACTTTACCAAAATAAAAAATTTCTTAGCTCAGAAGCTAGACTCTCCATAGCTCAATCTGTCCTCCTTCCTTTTCTTCTTTATGTAGCCCCTATTCTCACTTCCATTCACTACACACATCTTTTCAAACTCCAATAAACTTACCACAAAGTAGCCAGATTTGCCACTAACTCTATACACAACTCACACCACTGCCTAGCACTCAACTCTCTTAAATGTCAAGAATTCCCCCAACTACTCCAAATGCCTCATTTTCAAATCATACACTCTGTACTTTACAAACTTACTTCCTGCCTCTCTCTCTCCTCCCTGGTATCTATTGTACCCCAAACCATACTCTCCATACATCAAATCAACAACTCCTTGACGGTTATAAACCCAATAAATATTTTGGAAAACTACTTTACAAATTCAGCGTAGCCCAAGTATGGAACAAATTCCCCTCACATATAAGAACCATTCCCACCCTAAGCATTTCAAAAAAGAGCTTAGACTACATTTACTTAGCATAAAGGCTTGCTCCTGTTATGACGCTACCTAATCCAATACTACCTCACCCCCCCAAGCGAGAAATAAACTCCACATAGTTAGGTGTTTACAAATGACATAAAGTATGTCATAACTAGCTTCTATGCTAACTTTTGTTTTGTTTTTTAAGATTTGTTTCATTCTCTATATTATCTATCTGCTACTAGAAAAATAAATAAATAAAAACACTGCTGATATTACAATTACTATCATCCTTTGCTTTGTATTCTTATCTTATTCACATTTTGTTCTATACATATTAATTATCTGTAACTGCATTACTACTGCTTTTTGATTTGTGTTGCAATTAATTATTAACTATGTTAAAATTTGTTCTTGTGTCTGTAAAACCTCTGGAGCTTTCTACTCGAGCCTCCACTGAAAATGGGCCTCTGGCTCAGTTGGACTAAGCCGGTTAACAAATGTCAAACAAATAAATAAAATAAATAAATTTAGATGACCTCAGTTTTAGACTATTAAATAATTACAATGTCCCTATGTCACATAAAGATTCATGGGTCACCATTTTATCTGTATCTATCTCATGTAGTTCATGCTAGCTTAGTATTTGTTGCCATATTTAATATCTAAATTATAAAAATAGAAGTAAAATTAGGACTATGGTGGTCCCATTGACATTTGAAGTACCATAGCAAATATGGCCAAGCTGCAGAGCTCATAGGCACAATATACCAATCAATGCAACTGTTGATTGGTCACTAGTGACTTGAATTGTTTTATTCCTTGTATGAATTATGCACATTTGCATTGAGATGATAATTGCACAGCAGCAGTTAGCAGTGCCCTGCTGAAGATACCTAGAAGGTAACATTTTCGTATAGAAGTACATCTGAAACTGTACCCAGTAACTAGGTGATTATACAGAAACTACCTGAGTGTTGAGAAGCAAAGACCAATTAGTTGTCATAAAGAGGAACACTGCCCCTTAAATTTATATTGTCTGGTCTAGTCTCTAGGCCCAAAGCACCATTAGTTGACCTCTTTTAACTCCTTTTGCACAACACACGTGTAGCTCACCTAATATAGGACCTGGAAACATGGATATGCACTTTCCCAATTTCTCCACAGCCGGTTTGGTAGATAAGGGTATCTAAAGATAATGTAGCAATTGTCTCATGTTCACTGACAACCATTTAATTATTAAAGAAACAGATACAGTATGTGACAGATGTATATACACAGTGTCACAGTAGTCAAAGCTCTTGCATACAAGCACAAAGAATAAAACTCAGGTTAACAGAAATACACACAATATACCCACTACACATAATACACACCTCACACATAGATCAACTTATGCTGAGGCACTAAATCCAATCTTCACAAACCCCAATGCCATCCTGGACACTTGACCTGCAGAAATTATCCTTAGCTAACCAAAAAGCACTCTACTAAAGCAACAGTTAACTCTGTACATACATCAACACCCAGTGGAGCTTGAGCTAAAAAGCCCATAAGGCAAGGCAATACACTACTTAGAACTCTAGTCTTAGGGAACCCCATTGTTCAAAATAATGATGCTCCACTCCCGAGGATGGACAGAGAGAAAATAACTGTCAGTTGCCTAACTGTAGCCAGGACCCACAGGTTAGGCATGCACTCAAGTCATTGCACTACAGGTACCAGTATGACTCAGTCATAAACAATGTAGATGTAAGTGACCTAAGACATAACTCCTTAGACTATAAGAAGAGAGAGACATTATGGAGCTGTCATACTATGTATCCCAGCTTTGTATGAACCTGGCATTGAGCAGTATTCTACCTTCAATAAGGATGGTGTCACGATCCAAATGAGATGATTCACTTTATCAATTGTATTAGTTTCTGGTATAATTCTAAGGGGATACAATATTTGTCAGCATTGACAGATATGGTTAACACACCACATTGTTTTGCCAAGGATGTTCAGCACATATACCCTCTAGGCTCTCAAATATTATCTAAAACATTGTCCTCCCTAATGAGCCTTTTTAGGCAATAACAAATTGACAAATTTATTGACATAGCAAAATCAACCCATGGGAATCTAAAGGTGCTACTGTTCAGTGAGATAACTTTAAAAAAGAAGATCCACTCTCTCCAAGTTCTCCTCACCCTGGAGAATGCAGATATCTGTGCAGTTATTGAGAATGCAGATATCTGTACAGTTACCAAGACATGGTTTAAATTCACAGAGAGTACTCCAACAGTACAAGGCTTCAGTGCCCTCTGCACATATATACCAGCAATTGCACAGGCATTAACTAAAGGTGGAGGTGTCTCCATCTACATCAATAACAAGCATACTCCTTGTGTAGTTAATCAGGATGATGTGCTACAGTTTCTCCACATCCAGATTGCCATAAGCCAAGTCCAATACAATATCCTAGCAAGCTATAGGTCACCCTCTACGTTCCAAAAAAACTATAGCTCATACTTAAACCTACTGGGGACACTCACCATTCAACCAATGTCATACTCATAGAGGAGTTTAATTACCACTATATTGACTGAAAGTCCTTCATAAATCTAAATTTGCAGGCACAGATATTCCTGGGCTTTGTGAACACAAACATCCTAGATCAGATACTGCATATGCCCACTTGGACCTGGAACTCACAGAAATGGGGAGAACACTGCACCCCACCCAGTGTCATGTCCTCTCTGGTAAGGTCAGATCACAAAGCAGTCCCCCTAGAAATAAACAATTCTGCAACCCAAGTAAACCCTGTAACAGTTTGGAAATATTCCAAGCCAAACTACCTTTTCTTTTGACAACCTTTCAAAATTTCAATCCCTTCCAAACCCAGATAACACGACAGCCTATGTGGAATTGTTGACAGAAACTCTATATGACCAAGTCAATGATAGCATAGAGACCACTGTATCTATGAGGAAGTAAGCCCACAATAAACTTTAAAAACGAACCACCCTTGGGTAATCCAAAACTAAACAGATTGTACAACAAAAGAGAACAAATCATAGCTAAAATTAGGAATAGTATTACCCAAAAATCTAAGAACTCTCTCATCAAATTAAATAGACAACTAATAGGGCTAATTAAGTCCAAGAAAGCCAGTTTTAAGGTAAAGATAGCTTTCAAGACCAAGAAAACCATAACAACGTCTTTAGTTATGTCAGAAATCTCAAAGACAGTCACAACAATGTGCCAAACTGGTTGTAAATGGAGCCATGTTCATGCAGCTGGGAGATATATCAAATCTACTGGCAGATAAATTCAGCTGCAACTTTAGCCCCCACTCACACTCAGCCCATCCCAAGAAATACCATCAAACATTACCCCTGCAACTATCAATAGGGAGAGAGACATAGCTGCATTCTCTAAGGCCAAGAACAGAACTTTGATGGCCCCTGATAATGTCCCAAGGTGTATCCTAAATAATCCAAAGTATGACCTGTCATAACCACTTGAGTCACTATTCAACTATAGCCATCAAACAGGCCTTGTGCCACATGAATGAACGACTGCAACAATCATCTCTATGAACAAGGGTGGGCCATCAGCATATCTCGGGAACCCGTTAGTCTTACTAGTCTCATATGCAAATCCATGGAAAGAATTATTATGGAAATGATTAACAGTGGCATAAGAAACCTTCAGGCACTGGACACCACACAGTTTGGTAATGTCAAGGGCAGGTCATGACTATTAAACATGCTGAATTTTTTTGATAACATTAACAAGGCAATGGATGAGGGCAAAACAGTGCATACTGCCTACCTTGACCTGGCTAATTACACACAAATCCCTGTGTAACATGCTGGATAGCTAGCTGGCTCACAGATAGGACCCAAGATATTAGGACTGTAGAGACCACCTCCACCATACCTCTCAACTATCCACATTTTTGCAGACTGTCCGGACTTTTGTCTCATATTTTTGGTCTGTTCCTTATGAAAGTTGTGGTTTTCCTCCAAATCACTGAAGACTGAAGTCACTAATTAATGACACACATTTGAGTTTCAGACTTTATATATTTCAGAAAATGTGTGCTAACAAAGAACCTGATATTCTTGCAACTTTCTAAATTTAAAAGAGCAATATTTAGAATCTATCCCCATTTTTGCCTCCCCCCCATACACATTATTTTAGGTTTTGTCCAGATTTCTTGTGCTAAGATGTTGAGAGGTAGGAGTTCCATAAATTGGCCAGTCACTAGTGTAGCCCCTCAGGGCTCTGTGCTGGGCCTGCTTCTCTTTGGCATCTACATCTCTGAAATCATGGCCAACATCAAGTGCGTCTGGCTGACCAAGCGTGTAAAAAATTGCAAGTTAGGAGCAGCCATAGAAGCTGCCTAAGATACTAACATTTTATAGGAAGGTCTAATGCAAAAAAATGTCTAGTAACAAAGCCATGGCTTAAAGCCCAATACCATGAAATGCGCAATGGTACCTTTTGGGAAGTCAGCCACTTTAGGAAACTACCTCTATACCCCTAGAGTAGACCCAGTAGTCATGGATTTGGGGATGCAGTTAGATAGTCACCTAGCCTTCAATTGACATGTGTTCAAGTTTGTAAGAAAGTCATTATATAGTGCTTAGCGTATAAGTCAGTGCATGGCATATATGTCCAGGGAGATCATATCTCTGCTTATGGCCCTATTAGACCCCTCACTGAGTATAATGATCCCTTCGGTGTGTACCTGACAAGGCACATGCCACCACTGCAATGTCCACAGAGATCCCTCAGAAAAAGAATACAGGGTGCAAACTCAGTGTCTTATACAGATTGCCTCAAAGCCCTGTCTCTATAGTTTGTTTCCTACAGACTGCTGAGAGGTGATTTGTGCCTGGCATACAAGGTATTCTTGGCTCCCACTCTGATGGAACTTCTGCATATCTGCAGAATGAGTAGGATCACAACTATGAGATCTAATGACATACGCTTTACTTATGACATAAATAGAATATGGTGGGGGACAAGTATGTGTCTCAGATAATTCCCATTTTCTGGAACAGACTTCTCATCCATGTGAAGCAGAGCCCTCTCTAAAACTATTCAAGTGTAACGTGGATCAGTGGATGGGAAATTGAAAGTTCACCCTGGATCTGGCACCTATGTCTCGGATGGACGGAAGTAACCATTAAATCATACCCTAGATAACACACACCTTTAGAATAACCACTAAAATGCAATAACTTGTGGGATACATTTTGTCTGCATGGCTATGCTTTCAAAGACTCTAATTGGTGTTAACCTAGTATACATGTATGAAACACCAACTGCCAATGGTATGCTGCACATGGGCAGGCAAAACAGCTAAGATCAGAACAGTGTGTGAGTTCCCATCTAATATGATAGTTGGCTGTCACTTCAGAGAAATGAGCATAATGTGGTGACCAGTATGTGGGAGACCGAAGTAAAGAGGCATGTGCGGAAAGGGAAACAAGAGTGTTCATTTTATCAAAAATATTGTCAGGGGAAATGTGAACTGTTTTTGCAAAGTTTTTTTGCAATTGTTGAATGTTTAGAGAGTAGGTGATATCTTAAACAAAATCCAACATTTTTGTGTAGTCTTCCCTAGACAAGAGTGACACAGTTAGGTGATTTGTCATTATCCACCCCCTAGCTCATCTCAATGAAAGTGACTGCCCGCATAACAGTGCCTCTCTATGGCTGACAACTGTATTTTGTTTTTATTACAATAAAGCAATAGCTCATGTACATGGACATACAAGTGTTTAAGCAGCATACATAGATGCGTATGACATCTCTCAGCAGTAATCAGTATATAGGGAAAACTAAGTTAAACCAGTCTGTATACATTCCATATGCAGGAAAAGAAGGTGAGGGACATCTTGTTTACTCTATGGTTCCTGGTACCATACTTCTGTGGATATCTGTGGACATAATGGTAGTCCACAAAGTGGTCAAATCTCTACAGAGCAGAGGCAGTGTTTTCAGCAGCCCTCTAAGTACTGGTGCAGCAGAATCCATTTTAGAAAAGGCAAGAGCTATGATCACAAATGTCTTTGTGGTATAGTGAGCACCAGTGACATTTGTGGTAGCCAGGTGATGTTTCTGTAATTACAATAACATTATTTTTGAAAATGGAAATGGCCACCCTTGAAAGAAGCAGCAGTTAAGGGTATCTGGACATTTCCTATGGTGGCCTTTTCAAAATATGTAATGTCAAATGTGGCATCTGTCTTCAGCCAAATTATGTGTCAAATTCCATATGCTATCCAGGATGCTTAATATCCATGTCTTTATTCCTTGCCCATGAGGACATATGGAAATTATGCTGGACTCTTGGATACAAACCTGCTTATGTATCCATGCGCCCAGCATATTGTGATAGATATGGAACATACTGTCAACTAGAATGACTTGTGAACTGACTAGCTCGTTCATGTTGTTTTTCTGTGGTTCACACCAAGACAGTTATCTGGGTCATGTTCCCACAGTGCACCTTTTAGAAAAAATGGGCACTTCATATGGTGGTTCAGCATGGCAGGGATCTCCAGCAATATGACTGGTGTACTGCCACAGGCACCTTTATTCACTGGGATACTGCTTGTCACTGATGTCCAGCAACATCAGTAGTCTACTGTTATGTGTGTCTGTGTCCTGTGTTGCATCAAGGATACATTGCTATTCAATATTTAGTGGAGGGCATGACAATTATAGTGTCTGTATCAGTGCTGTGTAGTACTCCATACATGACCTACACTAGGGCATTCCGTGACGTGGAGGTACTTTCTGTGATCTCCTCTTTTCTGATCAGAGGTGTGTTAGCTGCACTGAGGCCTTTGTGATGGGCTAAAGAGCTAACCAATGCCTTTCCACTTTCCCCGAGTATTTTACAATCCTTCTCAAAAGGGACTTGTAGCACTTCTGAGCACACACCCAGTAGTCGCACTCACTGATTGACACCTCTTAATGGTAGCAGAACCAGTCAGCAACCAACCTTTGCTTTCTTTCCTCCCTGGGACTGCAGAGTGGTATACAGCTGCCTTTTGTCCAGTCCAGGTAGACTTTCTGAGGCTGTTTCAAACTGTGTTCTATCAGAGCTGTGTTTAGATTTTTGTATTGCAGAGTAATTTGTACTCACTTGATAATGATTCTTGTTGTGTGTGCATTGACATTTCATCCACAGTCCCAGGTCTGCTGTGCAGCCTGAATTAATCATCGTATACCCTCTCATTCTGTTTCATCTGCAGTAAGATGTGCGTATTGACCTGTTTCCAAATGATCATCTGCATTGTCAAGTTCCTACTCTTAATATGTTTGTCATAGGAACAGGCTGCTCAGAGGGACCCTTAAATTCTTAATACTTATCTGGGTTAATAGCCTGACAGTGCTGAGTGAGACTCCAAATTGTTAATAAGCTGCTTCCTATAACCAGGAGTACAGAGTCTGATTAGTTCCACCACCATTTGCCTGCTTTGTGACTCTGAGCATGTCACTTAACCAGATAATGCCCACAGGCTGAGTCTAAAAAAAACCCATGTAGAACAGTGCTCTAATGCATTTATCAAATGCGAATGCAAATAAATAAAATAAAGCAGATGTTAATGATCCCATACAGATTCAGTTGGTATGACAAATTTAGAATCGTATAGTTTATGTATTATTATACAATGACTGGCCATTAATATTCAAAAATGAGCATGCTGATTGGCCAGCCCAACCAGTGTGCCCATTGTAAATATGAGAATATACCAACGGAAAAAGGTCTGGTCGCCCGGACGTTTTTACATTAGTATATCTTGTAATTTTTTTTTTTACTTATTTTTCTTTTTTTTTAATCAAATAAGAAAACAGAAGACCTCAAACGAATGAAGGAGAAGGTGTAGAGGAAAATAAGAAGATAATCAGGTACGTTGTGCAAAACGAAAGAAACTTATCTGATTATCCTTTTATTTCATTTGTCCCGGCTCTCCCGAACATTAAAAGTCTCCTCGTTTCTTTTTTTCTTCTTTTCTCCATTGCTTCCTTTGCACAGGACTAATGTACTGTGTAAGCATGGGAACACAATCCCATACGCATGTGCAGTACATCAGACAAAGCCACAGGATACTGGAAAAATGCGGAAGGGCTCCACGGAGGCATTATACAAAGACATTAACAAAAGTACGTATTTTTTTTCTTAAATAATGTCCTTGTATAATAGCAAAAACCAATGCTGTGGTTTGGTATATTGAAGATTTACCCATGGTGAGTTTTATTTAATCATTCAGGCTTCGCCCTCGTGATTAAACCACACCAACCTTTGGTAAATCTTCAATATACCACACCAACGTTGTCGGTCATTGCTTAAATAATTTGATCCCTACTGCTAAGCCTGTGAATTAATTTAACTATGTTTACTAATCATTAAACGTATTGCTTTGCTGACTTTTTGACGTATTTAATTAGAAACACTATACTATATTCATTAAATTCAAACACTTCTTAATAGCATTTTATAAACACTATAAGGAGAAAAGGCAGTACAGGCAAATATAGCCTCACTGTAGTTACTTAACAATAACACAGGAAAAGTAGTATAGGCCGCATTTGTTTTCAAATACAAGTTAGTTCATTATAATAATGATGTCACCTACTGTTACGATGTTTAACACTTGTCAGTACTGGTCATATCTGTACAATTTAACATTGCATTTATAAGTAAATTATATAAGAAATTAAAGTTTGAAATGGTTAAATGTACACATTCTGACATTGCTCCACATTATTTCTGCTCTACTGTTCTATTTTTTAGCATACCTCTTCAAACTAGAACACTTGAAATATTGCACTAATTATTATATGCCGTCTTTGCCAGAGATAAGAATTTTGTTGTCCAAAGTTTAGTTTGTCAAAGGTACATGGAAGTTTATTTGTTAAAGGTTAACTTTAAGAGATGTAAGAAATGTCACTAAATTTAAATATTTCATCAAAAGCTGTAGAGTTTAAAAAATCCTATTACTAACAATCACTTTTGTGTAAGATACCGATAACAATGTTATAACCATAGATTCAACAATTACTCAAAGTAATATGATTGAAAGAGCTATATTAACTGTATTAAAAATATATTTTCTAAAGTTATAAATTAACTTCCTGATAACTGTAAGTAAAGAAACTAGAGAAACAATTATCATACCTTATTATCTGTAAAGATGAAAAAGACATGTAGCTCCTTTATTGTAGAAGGAGAAAGAGTTCTGCCTTCAAATGCTGGCTTATTCACATAAATCATTCTTAGAACTACTGTCATAATTACAACATTCAGGAATTCCCTCAGCCATTGAAATCTAGAGTACTTATCATTGGTGATTTCTGCATAATATTCTCTGGAATAATTTTCACTAGATCGACAAAATGATACCACATTTAACATCTTTGTCACTAACCAAAACTTTGAATGTCATTAATGCAGCTAGTAATAAATCTTACTAAAGGCCATCAGGCTGGGCAAATCATAATTCTTTCAGTGGTTGGTGACCTTGGATTTGGCTGCCTATAGTAATACAAAAAATTACAGTAGAATTTGAAAATGTATTTAATGAGCCTGCTATCCAGTTATGTTAAATTATATCTTTTCTTCACATATACAATGCATATTTTATTTTTCTAAAAGCAGATCCATTCATCAAATCATTTCCCACATGTTCTGCATGACAGACCTTAAAGTAGAAAAAATATTTTTCTCATTGGGAAGACACGATACATATTGCATGACTGCATTCTTGGTACATGTTCATTTCTGACATTTGTAAGTTACTTCATTTTATATGAAACTAAAAAAAAAATACTGTTACTATCAGAAAAAGTAAGGCTCATTATAGAATTAGCCTAAAAACATCATAAAAGGAAAACAGAAAAAAATGATTGCTTAATGCTAAATGCTTAAATAGTACATCAGATAAAGTAAAAGTTCTTATGTTGATTGAGAAAGCTTCTATAAAGAATACAGGAGGCACTTTATTTCAGTTTATATGAAAAAAAAAAAAAATATATATATATATATATATATATATATATATATAAATATATATATATATATATATATATATATATATATATATATATATATATATATATATATATATATATATATATATATATATATATATATATATATATATATATATATATATATAGAACGTCTATATCAGCATTTCGAAAATTGAATAGTTCGGATCACTAAATGCCGAAATGACATGATCAAACTATCCAATTTTTGAAAGCCAATTAAAAAAAAAAAAAAAAAAAGAATTAACTGGTGTAGGAAGGGGTCAAGTCCCCTGCACCCCCCACTACTTAAATATACCAATTCCTAGACCGCACTACATTGAGGTAAATGGAAACCACCCTTTATGGAGATTTCCATTTACCCATTTGACGTTCTGCACTTTCGGCATTCTTGATGAGACAATATGAAATTCGATATTGTCAGCGTTCGAGATGCTGATAGAGCCATATATATATATATATATATATATATATATATTTATATATATATATATATATATATATATATATATATATATATATATATATTATATATAATATATATATGTGTGTGTGTATACACACACACATACACACACACAAACAAACACACACTTACAAACACACACACACACACACACACACACACACACACACACACACACACATACACACACACACATATATATATATATATATATATATATATATATATATATATATATATATATATATATAGGGGTCTACTTCATATAAACGAAATTCCACTTACCCGACTTTCATAACATTGAGCTGAAAACACCGAACATCCACAACGCTGACTGCTCAGGACACCAACATTTAACCAAAGGCAAGTAACT